>NW_026110363.1:690302-705302 GCF_024679095.1 Eriocheir sinensis | reverse complement strand
CCCTTCCATCACCTCTCCCTCCTGCCCCCTTCCATCACCTCTCCCTCCTGCCCTTCCATCACCTCTCCTCCTGCCCCTTCCATCACCTCTCCCTCCTGCCCTTCCATCCTCTCCCTCCTGCCCCTTCCATCACCTCTCCTCCTGCCCACCCTTCCATCACCTCTCCCTCCTGCCCCTTCCATCACCTCTCCTGCCCCTTCCATCACGTCTCCCTCCTGCCCCTTTCCATCACCTCTCCTTCCTGCCCCCTTCCATCACCTTTCCCTCTTGGCCCTTCACCTCTCCCTCCTGCCCCTTCCATCACCTCTCCCTCCTGCCCCTTCCATCACCTCTCCCTCCTGCCCCTTCCATCACCTCTCCTTCCTGCCCGCTTCCATCACCTCTCCCTCCTGCCCCCTTCCATCACCTCTCCCTCCTGCACCCTTCCATCACATCTCCCTCCTGCCCCCTTCCATCACCTCTCCCTCCTGCCCCTTCCATCACCTCTCCCTCCCTTCCATCCTCTCCCTCCTGCCCCTTCCATCACCTCTCCCTCCTGCCCCTTCCATCACCTCTCCCTCCTGCCCCTTCCATCACCTCTCCCTCCTGCCCCTTCATCACCTCTCCTCCTGCCCCTTCCATCACCTCTCCCTCCTGCCCCTTCCATCACCTCTCCCTCCTGCCCCTTCCATCACCTCTCCCTCCTGCCCCTTCCATCACCTCTCCTCCTGCCCCTTCCATCACCTCTCCTCCTGCCCCTTCCATCACCTCTCCCTCCTGCCCCCTTCCATCACCTCTCCCTCCTGCCCCTTCCATCACCTCTCCCTCCTGCCCCTTCCATCACCTCTCCTCCTGCCCCTTCCATCACCTCCTCCCTCCTTCCATCACCTCTCCCTCCTGCCCCTTCCATCACCTCTCCCTCCTGCCCCTTCCATCACCTCTCCCTCCTGCCCCTTCATCACCTCTCCCTCCTGCCCCCTTCCATCACCTCCCTCCTGCCCCCTTCCATCACCTCTCCCTCCCCCCCTTTCATCACCTCTCCCTCCTGCCCCTTCCATCACCTCTCCTCCTGCCCCCTTCCATCACCTCTCCCTCCTGCCCCTTTCCATCACCTCTCCCTCCTGCCCCCTTCCATCACCTCTCCCTCCTGCCCCCTTCCATCACCTCTCCCTCCTGGCCCTTTCCATCACCTCTCCCTCCTGCATCCCTTCCATCACCTCTCCCTCCTGCCCCCTTCCATCACCTCTCTCTCCTGCCCCTTCCATCACCTCCCTCCTGCCCCTTCCATCTCTCCCTCCTGCCCCT
This sequence comes from Eriocheir sinensis, assembly GCF_024679095.1. Lineage (NCBI taxonomy): Eukaryota > Metazoa > Arthropoda > Malacostraca > Decapoda > Varunidae > Eriocheir > Eriocheir sinensis. The sequence goes on along the minus strand of NW_026110363.1, from coordinate 704,018 downwards.
TCCATCACCTCTCCCTCCTGCCCCTTCCATCACCTCCCTCCTGCCCCTTCCATCCCTTCTCCCTCCTGCCCCTTGCCTTCACCTCGCCCTCCTGCCCCCTTCCATCACCTCTCCCTCCTGCCCCCTTCCATCACTTCTCCCTCCTTGCCCCTTCCATCGCCTCTCCCTCCTGCATCCCTTCCATCACCTCTCCCTCCTGCCCCCTTCCATCACCTCTCCCTCCTGCCCCAATCCATCACCTCTCCTCCCCCTTCCATCACCTCTCCCTCCTGCCCCTTCATCACCTCTCCCTCCTTCCTTCATCACCTCTCCCTCCTGCCCCTTCCATCACCTCTCCCTCCTGCCCCTTCCATCACCTCCCTCCTGCCCCTTCCATCTCCCTCCTGCCCCTTCCATCACCTCTCCCTCCTGCCCCTTCCATCACCTCTCCTCCTGCCCCTTCATCACCTCTCCCTCCTGCCCCCTTCCATCACCTCTCCCTCCTGCCCTTCCATCACCTCTCCCTCTGCCCTTCCATCACCTCTCCCTCCTGCCCCTTCCATCACCTCTCCCTCCTGCCCCGTCCATCACCTCTCCCGCCTGCGACCCTTCCAGCACCTCTCCCTCCTGCCCCCGCCCATCACCTCTCCCTCCTGGCCCTTTCCATCACCTCTCCCTCCTGCCCCCGTCATCACCTCCCTCCTGCCCCTTCCATCACCTCTCCCTCCTGCCCCTTCATCACCTCTCCTCCTGCCCCCTTCCATCACCTCTCCCTCCTGCCCCCTTCATCACCTCTCCCTCCTGCCCCTTCCATCACCTCTCCTCCTGCCCCCTTCCATCACCTCTCCCTCCTGCCCTTCTTCCATCACCTCTCCCTCCTGCCCCCTTCCATCACCTCTCCCTCCTGCCCCTTCATCACCTCTCCCTCCTGCCCCTTCCATCACCTCTCCCTCCTGCCCCTTCCATCACCTCCCTCCTGCCCCTTCCATCACCTCTCCCTCCTGCCCCTTCCATCACCTCTCCCTCCTGCCCCTTCCATCACCTCTCCTCCTGCCCCTTCCATCACCTCTCCCTCCTGCCCCTTCCATCCTCTCCCTCCTGCCCCCTTCCATCACCTCTCCTCCTGCCCCTTCATCACCTCTCCCTCCCCCTTCCATCACCTTTCCTTCCTGCCCTTCTTCCATCACCTCTCCCTCCTGCCCCCTTCCATCACCTCTCCCTCCTGCCCCTTCATCCTCCTCCTGCCCCTTCCATCACCTCTCCCTCCTGCCCCCTTCCATCACCTCTCCCTCCTGCCCCTTCCATCACCTCTCCCTCCTGCCCCTTCCATCACCTCTCCCTCCTGCCCCGTCCATCACCTCTCCCTCCTGCCCCCTTCCATCACCTCTCCCTCCTGCCCCCTTCCATCACCTCTCCCTCCTGCCCCTTCCATCACCTCTCCCTCCTGCCCCTTCCATCACCTCTCCCTCCTGCCCCTTCATCACCTCTCCTCCTGCCCCTTCCATCCTCTCCTCCTGCCCCTTCCATCACCTCTCCCTCCTGCCCCTTCCATCACCTCTCCTGCCCCCTCCATCACCTCTCCCTCCTGCCCCTTCCATCACCTCTCCCTCCTGCCCCTTCCATCACCTCTCCCTCCTGCCCCTTTCCCTCTCCTCTCCCTCCTGCCCCCTTCCATCACCTCTCCCTCCTGCCCCTTTCATCACCTCTCCCTCCTGCCCCTTCCATCACCTCTCCCTCCTGCCCCTTCCATCACCTCTCCCTCCTGCCCCCTTCCATCACCTCTCCCTCCTGCCCCCTTCCATCACCGCTCCCGCCTGGCCCTTCCATCACCTCTCCTCCTGCCCCTTCCATCCTCTCCTCCTGCCCCTTCCATCACCTCCCTCCTGCCCCTTCCATCACCTCTCCCTCCTGCCCCCTTCCATCACCTCTCCTCTCTCCCTCCTGCCCCTTCCATCACCTCTCCCTCCTGCCCCTTCCATCACCTCTCCCGCCTGGCCCCTTCCATCACCTCTCCCTCCGTGCCCCTTCCATCAACTCTCCCTCCTGCCCCTATCCATCACCTCTCCCTCCTGCCCCCTTCCATCACCTCTCCCTCCTGCCCCCTTCCATCACCTCTCCCTCCTACCCCTGCCATAATCTCTCCCTCCTGTCCCTTCCTCCACCTCTCCCTCCTGCCCCTTCCATCACCTCTCCTCCTGGCCCCTTCCATCACCTCTCCCTCCTGCCCCTTCCATCACCTCTCCCTCCTGCCCCTTCCATCCTCTCCCTCCTGCCCCTTCCATCACCTCTCCTCCTGCCCCTTCCATCACCTCTCCCTCCTGCCCCTTCATCACCTCCCTCCTGCCCCTTCCATCACCTCTCCCTCCTGCCCCCTTCCATCACCTCTCCCTCCTGCCCCTTCCATCACCTCTCCTCCTGCCCCTTCCATCACCTCTCCCTCCTGCCCCCTTCACCTCTCCCTCCTGCCCCTTCATCACCTCTCCCTCCTGCCCCTTCCATCACCTCTCCCTCCTGCCCCTTCCATCACCTCTCCCTCCTGCCCTTCCATCACCTCTCCTTTCTGCCCCTTCCATCACCTCTCCCTCCTGCATCTTCCATCACCTCTTCCTCCTGCCCCCTTCCATCACCTCTCCCTCCTGCCCCCGTGCGTCACCTCCCTCCTGCCCCCTTCCATCACCTCTCCCTCCTGCCCCCTTCCATCACCTCTCCCTCCTGCCCCCGTCCATCACCTCTCCCACCTGCCCCATTCCATCAGCTCTCCCTCCTGCCCCCTTCCATCTCCCTCCTGCCCCTCCACCTCTCCCTCCTGCCCCTTCCATCACCTCTCCTCCTGCCCCTTCCATCACCTCTCCTCCTGCCCCCTTCCATCACCTCTCCCTCCTGCCCCTTCCATCACCTCTCCTTCTTGCCCCCTTACATCACCTCTCCATCCTGCCCCCTTCCATCACCTCTCCCTCTTGCCCCCTCTCATCACCTCTCCCGCCTGCCCCTTCCATCACCTCTCCCTCCTGCCCCTTCCATCACCTCTCCCTCCTGCCCCTTCCATCACCTCTCCCTCCTGCCCCTTCCATCCTCTCCCTCCTGCCCCCTTCCATCACCTCTCCCTCCTGCCCCCTTCCATCACCTCTCCCTCCTGCCCCCTTCCATCACCTCTCCCTCCTGCCCAATTCCATCACCTCTCCCTCCAGCGCCCTTCCATCACCTCTCCCTCCTGCCCCTTCCATCACCTCTCCCTCCTGCCCCTTCCATCACAACTACCTCCTGCCCCTTCCAACACCTCTCCCTCCTCACCCTTACATAACCTCTCCCACCTGACACTTCCATCACCTCTCCCTCCTGGCCCCTTCCATCACCTCTTCCTCCTGCCGCCTTCCATCACCTCTCCCTCCTGCCCCCTTCCATCACCTCTCACTCCTGCCCCCTTCCATCACCTCTCCCTCCTGACCATTTCCATCACCTCTCCTCCTGCCCCTTCCATCACCTCTCCCTCCTGCCCCTTCCATCACCTCTCTCCTGCCCCTTCCATCACCTCTCCCTCCTGCCCCTTCCATCACCTCTCCCTCCTGCCCCCTTCCATCACCTCTCCCTCCTGCCCCTTCCATCACCTCTCCTCCTGCCACTTCCATCACCTCTCCCTCCTGCCCCCTTCCATCACCTCTCCCTCCTGCACCCTTGCATCACCTCTCCCTCCTGCCCCCTTCCATCACCTCTCCCTCCTGCCCCTTCCATCACCTCTCCCTCCTGCCCCCTCCATCACCTCTCCTCCTGCCCCTTCATCACCTCTCCCTCCTGCCCCTTCCATCACCTCTCCTCCCCCTTCCATCACCTCTCCTCCTTCCATCACCTCTCCCTCCTGCCCCCTTCCATCACCTCTTCCTCCTGCCCCCTTCCATCACCTCTCCCTCCTGCCCCCTTCCATCACCTCTCCCTCCTGCCCCATTCCATCACCTCTCACTCCTGTCCCCTTCCATCACCTCTCCCTCCTGCCCCCTTCCATCACCTCTCCCTCCTGCCCCCTTCCATCACCTCTCCCTCCTGGCCCCTTCCATCACCTCTCTCTCCAGGCCCCTTCCATTACCTCTCCCTCCTGTCCCCTTCCATCACCTCTCCCTCCTGCCGCCTTCCATCACCTCTCCCTCCTGCCCCCTTCCATCACCTCTCCCTCCTGCCCCTTCCATCACCTCTCCCTCCTGCCCCTTCATCACCTCCCTCCTGCCCCTTCATCACCTCTCCCTCCTGCCCCTTCCATCACCTCTCCCTCCTGCCCCTTCCATCTCCTCCCTGCCCCTTCCATCACCTCTCCCTCCTGCCCCCTTCATCACCTCTCCTCCTGCCCCTTCCATCACCTCTCCCTCCTGCCCCTTCCATCACCTCTCCCTCCTGCCCCTTCCATCACCTCTCCCTCCTTCCACCTTCCATCACCTCTCCCTCCTGCCCCCTTCCATCACCTCTCCTCCTGCCCCTTCCATCACCTCTCCTCCTGCCCCTTCATCACCTCTCCCTCCTGCCCCTTCCATCACCTCTCCCTCCTGCCCCTTCCATCACCTCTCCCCTCCTGCCCCTTCATCACCTCTCCTCCTGCCCCTTCCTTCATCTCTCCCTCCTGCCCCCTTCCATCACCTCTCCCTCCTGCCCCTTCCATCACCACTACCTCCTGCCCCTACCATCACCTCTCCCTCCTGCCCCCTTCATCACCTCTCCCTCCTGCCCCTTCCATCACCTCTCCTCCTGCCCCTTCCATCACCTCTCCCTCCTGCCCCTTCCATCACCTCTCCCTCTGCCCCTTCCATCACCTCTCCCTCCTGCCCCTTCCATCACCTCTCCCTCCTGCCCCTTCCATCACCTCTCCCTCCTGCCCCTTCCATCACCTCTCCTCTGCCCCTTCCATCACCTCTCCCTCCTGCCCCTTCCATCACCTCTCCCTCCTGCCCCTTCCATCACCTCTCCCTCCTGCCCCTTCCATCACCTCTCCCTCCTGCCCCTTCATCACCTCCCTCCTGCCCCTTCCATCACCTCTCCCTCCTGCCCCCTGCAATCACCTCTCCCTCCTGCCCCTTCCATCACCTCTCCCTGCCCCCGTCCCTCCCCTCGCCCGCCTGCCCCTTCCATCACCTCTCCCTCCTGCCCCTTCCATCACCTCCCTCCTGCCCCTTCATCACCTCTCCTCCTGCCCCTTCCATCACCTCTCCCTCCTGGCCATTCAATCACCTCTCCCTCATGCCCCCTTTCATCACCTCTCTCTCCTGCCCCCTTCCATCACCTCTCCCTCCTGCCCCTTCCATCACCTCTCCCTCCTGCCCCTTCCATCACCTCTCCCTCCTGCCCCTTCCATCACCTCTCCCTCCTGCCCCTTCCATCACCTCTCCTCCTGCCCCTTCCATAAACTCTCCCTCTTGCGCCCTTCCATCACCTCTCCCTCCTGCCCCCTTCCATCACCTCTCTCTCCTGCCCCTTCCATCACCTCTCCTCCTGCCACTTCCATCACCTCTCACTCCTGCCCCTTCATCACCTCTCCCTCCTGCCCCTTCCATCACCTCTCCTCCTGCCCCTTCCATTACCTCTCCCTCCTGCCCCCTTCCATCACCTCTCGCTCCTGCCCCTTCCATCACCTCTCCCTCCTGCCCCTTCCATCACCTCTCCCTCCTGCCCCTTCCATCACCTCTCCCTCCTGCCCCTTCCATCACCTCTCCTCCTGCCCCTTCATCACCTCTCCCTCCTGCCCCCTTCCAACACCTCTCCCTCCTTGCCCCTTCCATCACCTCTCCCTCCTGCCCCCTTCCATCACCTCTCCCTCCTGCCCCATTCCATCACCTCTCCCTCCTGCCCCTTCCATCACCACTCACTCCTGCACCCTTCCATCACCACTCCCACATTGCCCCTTCCATCACCTCTCCCTCCTGCCCCTCTCCATCACCTCTCCCTCCTGGCCCCTTCCATCACCTCTATCTCCTGCCCCCCTTCCATCACCTCTCCCTCCTGCCCCCTTCCATCACCTCTCTCTCCTGCCCCCTTCCATCACCTCTCCCTCCTGCCCCCTTCCATCACCTCTCCCTCCTGGCCCCCTTCCATCACCTCTCCCTCCTGCCCCCTTCCATCACCTCTCCCTCCTGCCCCATTCCATCACCTCTCCCTCCTGCCCCTTCCATCACCTCTCCCCTCCTGCCCCTTCCATCACCTCTCCTCCTGCCCCCTTCCATCACCTCTCCCTCCTGCCCCTTCCATCACCTCTCCTCCTGCCCCTTCCATCCTCTCCCTCCTGCCCCTTCCATCACCTCCCTCCTGCCCCTTCATCACCTCTCCCTCCTGCCCCTTCCATCACCTCTCCCTCCTGCCCCTTCCATCACCTCTCTCCCTCCTGCCCCTTCCATCACCTCTCCATCCTGCCCCCTTCCATCACCTCTCCCTCCTGCCCGCTTCCATCACCTCTCCCTCCTGCCCCCTTCCATCACCTCTCCATCCTGCTCCCTTCCATCACCTCTCCCTCATGCCCATTTCCATCACCTCTCCCTCCTGCCCCCTTCCATCACCTCTCCCTCCTGGCCCCTTCCATCACCTCTCCCTCCTGCCCCCTTCCCTCACCTCTCCTGACCCCTTCCATCTCCTCTCCCTCCTGTCCCCTTCCATCACCTCTCCCTCCTGCCCCTTCCATCACCTCTCCCTCCTGCCCCTTCCATCACCTCTCCTCCTGCCCCTTCCATCACCTCTCCCTCCTGCCCCTTCCATCACCTCTCCCTCCTGCCCCGTCCATCACCTCTCCCTCCTGCCCCTTCCATCACCTCTCCCTCCTGCCCCTTCCATCACCTCTCCCTCCTGCCCCTTCCATCACCTCTCCCTCCTGCCCCTTCCATCACCTCTCCCTCCTACCCCTTCCATCACCTCTCCCTCCTGACCCCTTCCATCACCTCTCCCTCCTGCCCCCTTCCATCACCTCTCCCTCCTGCCCCCTTCCATCACCTCTCCCTCCTGCCCCCTTCCATCACCTCTCCCTCCTGCCCCTTCCATCACCTCTCCCTCCTGGCCCCATCCATCACCTCGCGCTCCTGCCCCCTTCCATCACCTCTTCCTCCTGCCCCCTTCCATCACCTCTCCCTCCTGCCCCCCTTCAATCACCTCTCCCTCCTGGCCTCTTCCATCACCTCTCCTTCCTGTTCCCTTCCATCACCTCTCCCTCCTGCCCCCCTTCCATCACCTCTCCCTCCTGCCCCTTTCATCACCTCTCCCTCCTGCCCGTTCCAGAACCTGTCCCTCCTGCCCCTTCCATCACCTCTCCCTCCTGCCCCTTCCATCACCTCTCCCTCCTGCCCCATTCCATCACCTCTCCCTCCTGGCCCCTTCCATCACCTCTCCCTCCTGACGCCTTCCATCACCTCTCCTCCTGCCCCTTCCATCACCTCTCCCTCCTGCCCTTCCATCACCTCTCCTCCTGGCCCTTCCATCACCTCTCCCTCCTGCCCCCTTCCATCACCTCTGTCTCCTGCCCCTTTCCATCACCTCTCATTCCTGCCCGCTTCCATCACCTCTCCCTCCGGCCCCTTCCATCACCTCTCCCTCATGCCCCCTTCCATCACCTCTCCCTCCTGCCCCCTTCCATCACCTCTCCCTCCTGCCCCTTCCATCACCTCTCCATCCTGCCCCTTCCATCACCTCTCCCTCCTGGCCCCTTACATCCCCTCTCCCTCAGTGCCCCTTCCATCACCTCTCCCTCCTGCCCCTTCCATCACCTCTCCCTCCTGCCCCTTACATCACCTCTCCCTCCTGCACCCTTCCATCACCTCTCCCTCCTGCCCCCTTCCATCACCTCTCCTCCTGCCCCCTTCCATCTCTCCCTCCTGCCCCTTCATCACCTCTCCCTCCTGGCCTTCCATCACCTCTCCCTCCTGCCCCTTCATCACCTCTCCCTCCTGCCCCTTCCATTACCTCTCCCGCATGCCCGCTTCTATCACCTCTCCCTCCTGCCCCCTTCCATCACCTCTCCCTCCTGCCCCCTTCCATCACCTCTCCCTCCTGCGCCCTTCCATCACCTTTCCCTCCTGCGCCCTTCCATCACCTCTCCCTCCTGCCCCCTTCCATCACCTCTCCCTCCTGCGCCCTTCCATCACCTCTCCCTCCTGCCCCCTTCCATCACCTTACCTCCTTCCATCACCTCTCCCTCCTGCCCCTTCCATCACCTCTCCCTCCTGCCCCTTCCATCACCTCTCCCCTCCTGCCCCTTCCATCACCTCTCCCTCCTGCCCCTTCCATCACCTCTCCCTCCTGCCCCTTCCATCACCTCTCCCTCCTGCCCCTTCCATCACCTCTCCTCCTGCCCCTTCCATCACCTCTCCCTCCTGCCCCCTTCCATCACCTCTCCTTCCTGCCCCTTCCATCACCTCTCCCTCCTGCCCCTTCCATCACCTCTCCCTCCTGCCCTTCCATCACCTCTCCTCCTGCCCCTTCCATCACCTCCCTCCTGCCCCCTTCATCACCTCTCCCTCCTGCCCCCTTCATCACCTCTCCCTCCTGCCCCTTCCATCACCTCTCCCTCCTGCCCCCTTCCATCACCTCTCCCTCCTGCCCCTTCATCCTCTCCCTCCTGCCCCCTTCCATCACCTCTCCTCCTGCCCCTTCCATCACCTCCCCTCCTGCCCCTTCATCACCTCTCCCTCCTGCCCCTTCCATCACCTCTCCTGCCCCCTTCATCACCTCTCCCTCCTGCCCCTTCCATCACCTCTCCCTCCTGCCCCTTCCATCACCTCTCCCTCCTGCCCCTTCCATCCTCCTCCTTCTCCCTCCTCTCCCCTTCCATCACCTCTCCCTCCTGCCCCCTTCATCACCTCTCCTGCCCTTCCATCACCTCTCCCTCCTGCCCCTTCCATCACCTCTCCCTCCTGCCCTCCTTCCCTTCATCACCTCTCCCTCCTGGCCCCTTCCATCACCTCTCCCTCCTGCCCCTTCCATCACCTGTGTGAGCATTGCCAGTAATCCAGACACACTAACAGTCTCTCTCTCTCCTCGTTATAGTAATGAAAAGGATTGAAACCTTGATGCTGTTCATTTTCATGAGTTTTATTCAGCTTGTACATCATGTGAACTCTTCATTTTACATTTACAGTTTTATACTTGTAAGGGCAGCGAAGCCTAGCTTGGCCAGGCACCAGCAACCCAATAGGGCCGACCCTGCCTGAGGCTATAAATATCGTAGTCGCCAGGCAGCCCCGCTGAAGGCGCATGACTCGCTGGAGTCGCGTGCTGAAAAAGAGGATGTTGCTGGTGTGTGTAAGATCGTAAACTACCGCGCTGGAAGACTGTCCAACAAAACAGGTGTCGCAGGCAACCGTTGAACCCAGAGTCATGATGACTGTTCAGAAGGCTGGTCGGGTCATCATGGCGGTCTGCCGCAAGGAGTAGCTGTTCCCTCGCCATGCATGCCACTGGATGTTGGTGTATCCCTCGTGTTGCCCCTCGTGCGGCAAGCCGTTCAGCCTGGCGTAGCTACAACGTGTGTACCACCACGGACCACCATGGCTGAAATGATCAGTCATTCAATGTTCTCATCATTCTACGAAGGTTGACTAAGGTGTCAGAAAGGTCAGCATAGCCTTAAGATCTACCAGTTATGGAACTTGGTTTTAGCATTCGCAGAGACCTTTTTTCATTTGAAAGGCATTGCAAAGATCATGTTTTTGTTGTTGTTGTTGTTAATTACATCAGATCGTGACATTCATCTTCTTGGAAAGGATGATTTTATCACAAGTTCCTGTGTGTACATATGGGAAGATCCAGCAATACTGAGCCTTGGTTTTATTTCAGCCACGCATAAGTAACTAAATAATGTGACCTGCTGAAACTTATGAAGCCAAGCCATTGAGCCTTACTTACCGCGCGGCACAGTTCACTGCGGACGATGAGTCGTTATCAGCATCATGAGTGGAAAAGCTGCTGCCAGAACTATAGGCTAAAGAGTCCCCTGCGTCACCGCTGTACCTGGAATTCATATATATATATATATATATATATATATATATATATATATATATATATATATATATATATATATATATATATATATATATATATATATATATATATATATATCTATATGGATATATAAATATATATATTTATATTGATATAGAGATGTGTGTGTGTGTGTGTGTGTGTGTGTGTGTGTGTGTGTGTGTGTGTGTGTGTGTGTGTGTGTGTGTGTGTGTGTGTGTGTGTGTGTGTGTGTGAGTGCTGAAAATAACAAAATATTTTAGGCATTCATGAAGAAATTTTGAGATCTCAGGTGAATGGCTACACAGACACGGGAGACATGTGCGCTGCGTGTCTGTGAACTCTGGTTGTTGGCTGAAGCATTCTGTGGGATGGCCTGATCTAGGACCAGAGGTCGGACAAATATTTAAAGGACACAAAACATATTTTTTTCACACAAAACAGTGATTTTCGCAAAAAACAATCGCTGTTTCTGCTGGATATTTACAAACTAAGTGTCCCAGACACGACACTCTCACCAGATCCCTATTGGAACCTTCCTGACGGCGGTGCTTCAGCGGTCTACTTACTAATTATTGAGTTAAAAGATACAGGCGAGCGGTGCCGGGAGTGACTACTACTACTATTACTACTACTACTACTACTACTACCACTACTACTACTACTACTTCTACTACTACTACTATGCATCTCACGTGTGGGGGGGCTCCACCCACACAGCTCTTCTGGACAGAGTGGAGGCTAAGGCTCTTCGTCTCAGCAGCTCTCCTCCTCCTACTGATAGTCTTCTACCTCTTAAATTCCGCGATATTTGCCTCTCTTTCTATCTTCTATCGATATTTCCACGATGACTGCTCTTCTGAACTTGCTAACTGCATGCCTCCTTCCCTCCCGCGGCCCCGCTGCACACTACTTTCTTCTCATGCTCATCCCTATACTGTCCAAACCCCTTATGCAAGAGTTAACCAGCATCTTCACGCTTTCATCCCTCACGCTGGTAAACTCAGGAACAATCTTCCTTCATCTGTATTTCCTCCTGCCTACGACTTGAACTCTTTCAAGAGGAGGGTATCAGGACACCTCTCCTCCCAAGTTTGACCTTGCTTTTGGCCGCCTCTTCTGAATATTTTATGGGAGCAGCGATTAGCGGGCTTTTTTTACTGTTTTTTTTTTTTTTGTGCCCTTGAGCTGCCTCCTTTGTTGTAAAAAAAACAAAAAAATTTCTACTAGGCCTACTACTACTACTACTACTACTACTACTACTACTACTACTACTACTACTACTACTACTACTACTACCACTACTACTACTACCAATACTACTACTACTACTACTACCAATACTACTACTACTACTACTACTACTACAACGACTTTGTAAAAGCTCTCCCATAACATCTTGGCTCACCTGTCAACAGTGAGGCGGTACTTGGTGCTTGGAGGGCCGACGTAGAAGAAGCCGTACTTTGCGTACCGTTTTACGTCGTCCCAATCCGCCATGTCGATGCGCAGTTCCTGAAGGGCCGTCGATGTCAGTCCGTGCAGCAGGTCCAGGCCCAGCCAGAACTCGCCCTCGAGATGGCCGAAACCCAAGTCATATTCTCGCCAGGTCCGGTTAAAATCTTCCCGGACGGTGAGATTTGTGCGTCTCTGGAACACCGTCCAGCCCCCTCCGTCAGTCGTTTGGTCGCAGTACACTGCCGCGCGGCGCTGGGGCTGCCCAGGGAAGGGGTACACGTGGCGAAGGCCCTTGCCGCTATCCCCGCCGTCCAGCAGGTCCTTGCAGTGACGCGGTCGGTTGTCGTAGTGACGCACGACTTGACGCACCTCCTGCAGCAGCTCTCTCGCCTCCTGCATGGTCAGGCAAAGGGTTGGTCTATTACTGCGAGTAGGTCACCAACGGAATAAGAAAGTAACAGTCGCTAATGCCATTGTTTAATGTGTGATTTGGCTGCGTAGCTTACTGGGGTTTGGGCATCATATTTGATGGGTCTACTTTACATTATTTGATTGGATTAAGTTACGTTACTTCGTCGTCAGGTCTCACTACTTGGTGGTGTATAGTTACATTACACGAAGGAAGCTGTATTTCTCTGCGGAATAAACCATTACCTGCACCAGCGGGTTCGGCGGCGTTGGGCGCTGCACGGAGGCGGGTGCGCAGCTGTCCAGGGCTTCGGCCACACACGCCTCGCTGAAGCCCGTGGCGACGAGAAGACTGGACACTACGGACCTACCGAGGAGAACGTTGCTCGTGTCGCCTTCTGCAGCAGGGGCGGGAGTGCTGGCTGGCTCTACCGCGGCCACGACCACGGCCATGACCGCGACGCTCAGCAACAGCAGAAGTGTCATTACTTCTGATCTTCTGGCAAGTGAAGTATTTTCCCAAGACTCGTCTGACAGGCAGCAGGTCAAGATGCCTTGCAGAACTTCACGGGTGAACTGCCCGGTTACTGCCAGTATGCGTCGGCTTATAAAGCCTTGTGGCCCCCCCCCCCCTCCCCCCTCCCCCCCTCTTCTCGGGCCTAGCAATGACGCACCCAGTGTGTGTGTGTGTGTGTGTGTGTGTGTGTGTGTGTGTGTGTGTGTGTATCTTCGTTTATTACTATTATCTCTCTCTCTCTCTCTCTCTCTCTCTCTCTCTCTCTCTCTCTCTCTCTCTCTCTCTCTCTCTCTCTCTCTCTCTCGTGTCATTAGTTCATAGGGAATAAATATCTTTGATTAGTACGGTAATGAGTGAAGCCTGAGAGGAGGAGGAGGAGGAGGAGGCATCTGGCAGCTATGAAATGAAGAAGGTCGCAGAACTTGATAAAAGGCGAATGGAAAAGAAGAAGAAGAAGAAGGAAGAGGAAGAAGGAAGAGGAAGAAGAAGAAGAGTAGTGAGAGAGGATGGAAAGGAAGTGAAACAAAACTAAGAACGAATTTTAATTGATGTTTCTGTGTTGAGAAATCTCCTCCTCCTCCTCCTCTTCCTTCCCCTCTTCCTCCTCCTCCTCCTCCTCCTCCTCTTCCTCCCCCTCTTCCTCCTCCTTCTTCTCCTTTTCTAGCCATAGAGGAAATGGTTGCGTTTATTCATCAGTTTAATTATTCTTCTCTTCTTCCTCCTTCTCCTCCTCTTCTTCTCTTCCTCCTCGTCCTTCTCCTCTTCCTCCTCCTCGTCCTTCTCTTCCACTTCTTCCTCCTCCTCCTCCTCTGCCCAATTCGAAAAAATGTCTTTATCTGCAGAAAGGAATATTTCTTTATTTTACTTTCTTGTATTTTTTGTCTGTTAGAATTCTACTATTGCAATTACTACTACTACTACTACTACTACTACTACTACTACTGCAACTACTACTACTACTACTACTACTACTACTACTACTACTACTACTACTACTACTACTACTAATAATAATAATAATAATAATAATAATAACTAATAATAATAATAATAATAATAATAATAATAATAATAATAATAATAATATAAAAAATACTACTACTGTTTATAGTGGGATTATTTTTTTCCTTTGTTTTTATAGAGTGAGGCAAGTTGTTGGAAAGTAGACTTTGTGTTCGCTGTTGTTTGTTCTTAAGTAAGTTCTCAGCATTTTTTATTGTTTTTCCTGTTTGTTGAGGCGACGAGGATGAAGAAGGAAACGCCTGGCAACAACACGTGTTTCCACCTTCCGGCTTTTTGCGCGCGGAGATTGAAGGCAAGGCAGTTACTGTTATTATTGTTATTATCATTATTGTTACTATTATCACTATTATTATTGT
>NW_026110363.1:670302-677802 GCF_024679095.1 Eriocheir sinensis | reverse complement strand
TTCTATCTATATATATCTGTCTATCTATTTATCGACCTATCTATTGATATATCTATTTATCTATCTACATATCTATATCTGTCTATCTATCTATCCATTTATCTATTTATCTATTTATCATCTATTTGTTTATCTATCTATCTATCTATTTATCAATCTATCTAACTATTTATCTATTTATCTATCTATCTATCTATTAATCTATCTATCTCTTTATCTATGTATTTATCTATCTATTAATATATCCATCTATTTATATCTATATATTTATCCAACTATTTTTCTATATATTTTTCTATTTATCTATCTATTTATCTATCTATCATTTTTTCTATATATTTATTTATATCTCTATCTATTTATCTATCGATTTATCACTATCAATTAATCTCTATATATTTAGCTATCTCTATTGTTCAATTTATCTATCTATTTATCTATTTATTTATTATCTATTATCTATATATCTATGTATTTATCTATGTATTTTATTTATCCTTATGACTTATGACGTTGTGAGCTTGAGGTGAAGGTGATGTTTTGTCGAGAGAGAGACCACGGCCTGATCACGTGTTGGACTCGTCATCGCCAGCAGGCACCCTCCCGACGTGAGCACTGCCCGGACCTCTCACGCCACACACCCCATCACCCTTGCTCAAGGAGGACAGTAACCACTCCTAGTCAACGGAAAGAATCCGTGAAGCCAGTTGCGCCACGAAGCGGTGTGTGTGTGTGTGTGTGTGTGTGTGTGTGTGTGTGTGTGTGTGTGTGTGTTGCTGGGAGTCATTAAAACGCATTGGCCTTGACTTTGTTTCTTTCTTGTTAATCTTATGTTCTTTATCTTCTTTTTCTTTTTCTTCTTCTTCTTCTTCTTCTTCTTCTTCCCTTCTTCTTTTTCTCCTTCTTCTTCTTCTTCCTTCTTCTTCTTCTTCTTCTTCTTCTTCTTCTCCTCCTCCTCTTCTTGTTTCTCTTCCACTTCTTCGCCTTCCCCTTCTAGGTAATGTTTCTGTTTATATTCTTGTTCTTATTCTAATGTTCCTTCTTCTTTCTCTTCTCATTATTTTTATTTGTTTTCTTCGTCTTCTTCTTTCTTCCTTTCTTCCATTTCTTCTTCATATTCTTTCTTTCGTTCTTTTTCTTTTTCCTCCAACACTCCTCTCTCTCTCTCTCTCTCTCTCTCTCTCTCTCTCTCTCTCTCTCTCTCTCTCTCTCTCTCTTTCGTGGGGGGTGAGTATATAGCTTTGTGTGTGTGTGTGTGTGTGTGTGTGTGTGTGTGTGTGTGTGTTCATCTTTCTTGTTTATTGTGTTTATTACTATTTTTGTATTCTCTCTCTCTCTCTCTCTCTCTCTCTCTCTCTCTCTCTCTCTCTCTCTCTCTCTCTCTCTCTCTCTCTCTCTCTCTCTCTATCTATCTATTTATCTATCTTTCTGTAGTTAGCAGAGGCAACAAGTCCATGACGTCTGAAATAGGAAAAGCCTGACGTTCCTCAGCTCGACTCTTCCGCCCAAAGATTTTTTGCCCAGAAGTTCATCATCTGCCTCCACTCCCTTTGATGTGTTGTCTGTCTCTTCGTCTGCCTCGCCCCCTGCGTCTCTGTCTGTCCGTCCACCACAAGTACCCGTATGCCTGTCCCTTCATCTCCGTGCCTGCTGGTCTAGCCGTCAACCTGTTTGTTTATCCTCAAGTGTGTCTGTTTTTTGCAATGTTTGCAGTCATGACTTTGAGCCAAGGACGAGAGGAGCACAGAGGTTGACAAGTCTCCCCATCCATCCATGTCCCTGCCGGAAATAGTTGACGTAGGGGATGGAAGCGTCTGACAACACTGACTTTTCTCCGCGCGCGTGGCTGTCTTTCCCATCACTTCCTCGTGCGTCATGTTTATGCGAGTGGACCAAGACAGCAGAAGAGGCTCCCTCGTTCCCGGAACCCACCGCGGCCCACGCATCATCGAGGCGCCAACGAAGGTCACATCGTAGTCTGCGTAACAGTGTGGTGACGTGTCCCTGTGGCGCAGCGAGGCAGCTCTTGTACCCTGCGACCCATATAATCCAGGGGCAATGAGGCAAATGGAGAGGGACTGGTGGCAAGGAAAAACATGCTGCTTCTGTGAGAGTAACTTGGAGGGAGTCCCCCAAATCAGGCACTGTGTGAATAACCCGGCCCCCATTCTCTTCGTCGCGGCATAAGGACAACGGTAGATAGAGGGGACTGAATGCGCTGAATGGGCGAGTGCAGAGTGGAAAGGAAAAACAGAGAATAGAAGAAAGGGAAGAAAATGTGTTAACCAAAGGGTAGGCAGACCATATGTGACGGGGATGTGTTTAAAACAAGGAGAGTGAAACGAGAGAGAGAGAGAGAGAGAGAGATCAGCTGTTTTTCAGTAACCCGGAGGTGTTGTGAATTCTCTCTCTCTCTCTCTCTCTCTCTCTCTCTCTCTCTCTCTCTCTCTCTCTCTCTCTCTCTCTCTCTCTCTCTCTCTCTCTGTGTGTGTGTGTGTGTGTGTGTAAAATTCACCACGGCCTGATCACGTGTTGGACTCGTCATCGGCAGCAGGCACCCTCCCGACGTGAGCAAGTGCTCATCATCGTCGATCTCTGGGCACTGCCCGGACCTCTCACGCCACACCCCCCATCACCCTTGCTCAAGGGGGACAGTAACCACTCCTAGTCAACGGAAAGAATCTGGCCTGAGCGCGGCTCGGACCGCCGCTGTTTGGCCGTTAAGCCTCGCAGCGCAGCGCTCTGCCGATTGAGCCACCGGAGCGCGCACGTGTGTGTGTGTGTGTGTGTGTGTGTACAAGGGGCTCTTTGTGTGTGTGTGTGTGTGTGTGTGTGTGTGTGTGTGTACAAGGGGCTCTTTGTGTGTGTGTGGTGGGGGGTGAGGGGTTGTATAAGGGACTCCGTGTGCATGTGTGTGGGATCTTTGTGTGTGTGTGTGTGTGTGTGTGTGTGTGTGTGTGTGTGTGTGTGTGTGTGTGTGTGTGTGTTCATCTTCGTTTATTACTATTCTCTCTCTCTCTCTCTCTCTCTCTCTCTCTCTCTCTCTCTCTCTCTCTCTCTCTCTCTCTCTCTCTCTCTCTCAACAATTTTGATTATTATTTAACAAGTTGTATTATATATAGCTCAATTAGTGATCATTTCCCTGTTGTTAGTTCATTTTCACTAAACAACACTGTCCACTCACCTAATACTGTTAATACTATAACAAGAAGAAATCTTTCCAATGAAAGCATAAGTGCATTTAAACTTGATTTAATTAACATTAACTAAAATTCAAATGCCTGTGATTATGGAGTAAATTATTTGTTTGGCAGGTACATAACGAAATTTACTGAACTGTATAATAAGCACTTCCCGTTGGACACAATAACAATTAAAGAAAAGCATATAGGCAAACCTTATATCACTTCTGCCATTAAGAATTCAATTAAACATCGTAACAAACTTCAAAAACTGTATGCCAAGTGGCCCTTTAGATATGAAAACGCCTTTAAATCATATAGAAATAAATCAACAACGACCATAAGAACAGCCAAAGCAAATTACTATAAGAACAAGTTGTCAAGTGAAGCAGGGGACTCCAAAAAGACCTGCTGGTCCACTATGAATAGTCTACTCGCTAAAAAACAAGCGAAACTTCCTTCATTTGTTTTATTCAATGGTGATACCGTAACAGATTCTTTTAATGTAGCGAACGCTTTCAATAACTATTTCAGTAATACTGGAAACACGTTAGCCACGAACATCCCAGAGACCCAAACACCTTTTTCCACTTATCTCCCCGAATCGGTTCCATTTTCTTTCTACTTACGACCCACTACACTACCAGAAGTTAAGTCTGTCATTCTTAATATAAAAGTCTCTTCCCCGGGATATGATGACATTAGTATTATCAAATTGGATCATGAGTAATAAATTAACATTAAATATTAACAAAACTAAATTCATGATTTCTAGTCCACTCACGACTCAGCCAGTTCATACATCAATAAATATTACTACTGCTACTACTGCTGCTAATACTACTGCAACTCCTACTACTACTACTACTACTACTACTACTACTACTACTACTACTACTACTACTACTACTACTACTACTACTACAGCAACTACTACTGCAACTACTACTACTACTACTACTACTACTACTACTACTACTACTACTACTACTACTACTTTTTTTTTTTTTTAACGGGCCTCCATCTATTAGAGTTGCGTTGTGAGCGGTATATTCTCTCATATCCTTTCACAAAGCAATTCATTGACCGACAACCATCTTTATTTAATATTACAAACTTTACTAAACATTTTATTTTTAAGCTAACAGAGCTTGTGGTTGATACGACTATCAACCACCGTCGCCTCAAAGTCCAGGTCAGCAATGCTACTACTACTGCAACTACTACTACTACTGCAACTACTACTACTACTACTACTACTACTACTACTACTACTACTACTACTACTGCAACTTCTACTACTACTACTACTACTACTACTTCTACTACTACTGCTACTACTACTGCAACTTTTTTTTTTTTTTACAAACTTCTTTTTTTTTTTATAATAAAACGGAGGCCTCCATCTATTAGAGTTGTGTTGTGAGCGGTATATTCTCTCATATCCTTTCATAAAGCAATTCATTGGCCCCACCCCGCCAATGACTGTGGCCGACAACCATCTTTATTTAATATTATTAACCTTACTAAACATATTACTTTTAAGCTAACAGAGCTTGTGGTTGATACGACTATCAACCACCGTCGCCTCAAAGTCCAGGTCGGCAATGCGGGTGGTTTTGGGTGCAGGTGACCTGGTTCCTCTCAGGCAGACCAAGGCTGACCTCAGGAGGGAGAAGGACAGCCTGCACCTCATCCAGCCGACCACACTGGTTCTTGGCTGCTGTTTCTTATCCGCCAGTGTTTCGGCGAGTCTTGCGTAGAAGCTCTGCGCCCTTGGTCCCATCCCTACTACTACTACTACTACTACTACTACTACTACTACTACTACTATTACTACCACTACTACTACTACTACTATTACTACTACTACTACTACTACTACTACTACTACTACTACTACTATTACTACTACTACGTACTATTATATATTACTACTACCACTACCAAAATTCCTTTAATATTCTCTCTCTCTCTCTCTCTCTCTCTCTCTCTCTCTCTCTCTCTCTCTCTCTCTCTCTCTCTCTCTCTCTCTCTATATATATATATATATATATATATATATATATATATATATTATCTATCTATTTTGGAGGGCGAGAGAGAGAAGAGGGTGCTGGCACAAACTATTTCCCCCTAGTTGATGTTTTATAAATTAAAAAAATACTTACCAAACCAAAATAAAAATAAAAACTCAAATTAAATCCACACAAAAAAAACAATGACGTTTAATTGATCATTTTCCGCTATTAAGGCCGCTATCAATGCCGTGAGATCCAACAGTTTCCCCAAAAACACTTCCCTAACACAACTTAAACCCGTGAAAAGAGACACCACATTATTTTCAAGTATTTTGCGCCATTAAAACACAACTAAAATTACAAAAGAAGTACTTAAACAATGACAGCACGATTCAGCTCAAGGAGACTATAGAACAGGAGAGGGGGCCTCTATGGGAGACCGTGGGCGGGTGGTGGTGTATGTCGGTTGCAACAGATGGCGCAGGAGCAGCGTTGTTTACATCCAGGCGCCTCCCCCCCTCCAGACACAGACCCCCTACCCCCAGTACCCATCAGCAGTGTTGCTACATGGGATCAGGCAGCAAATTTTGCTACTTTTTTCTTCAGTCTGGTTATTTCCCATTTTAAATAAAAAAAAAAAAAACATCAAGAAAGAAAAATACTAAAATGAACAGTAAGAACTAAATATATTTATCAGGTAGATATAGCCTGACTGCATGTCATGTTAGTAATGCTATATTATTGTACCGTAGTTATATTACTTTATCTGCATTTGTGGGAGGTTAGCAGTGGTTAGATGTGCTTTATGTGTTTTAACTGTCTGTATACACACAGGAATGAACCGAGGTTGTAGCCCAACTGCCTTTCTTTCAAAACATGTTTTTCTCTCAACCTCAGTGTTTTAGCAGCACGCTGACCATAGACTTCACAATCTCTTGACGGGAAACGGGGCGCGGGGCCGATTCGCAGGGGGCCGATTTTCAAAAATTTAAAATTTAAATATTTTCAAAACCAAAGCAGCTAGCGACCTGAAACTAAAACAGGCACCTCCCTTAGGCATATATGAGTCTCCATGAGCAGCGGTATCAAAAAATTCAAAGACGTTCCCTAATAAAATCCCGATTAATTGTTTTTTATATAAGTATAACAAAACTTAAAAAGGCTATAAAATCCTCAGATTTTACGCTAGATGCACAAACATCACCAAATGCAGAGATAATCACTTATATTTTCAGAATCAATAGCAATATTTAGCATATCTTATAAGTTTTTGCCCGAAATAGCTACTTATTTTTTTTTTATTTAGTGCAATTTTTTACGTAAGTTTTTAACATCTAATAAATCACTTAATTTTCACATTAGAAACTTAATACTTGAGGACAGCATGCAGAAACATCTTAATATTACTCACCAAAAGCAAAATATTCAATGTTCTATATACAATCACAACTTATTTTGGTTGAATTCCGATGTCACTATTGCCTAAGCACGGATTGCCTGCTATCTGGCCCTCGTCCCTGAACAATCACTTTAGCCTTTTGGCCTATGACATGGGCCCCGGTCAGTTTCCTGGACTTGTACACGTCCCTGTTCCTCGCCGTCTCCTTCCTGCCCTCCTCGATACTGCTCCTCTTCCTGCCGGTCGGCTGCTTCAAGGCCTTGTTCTTCCTCGCTTCTGAGGTCACGTCCTTGGAGAAATTAGCACCGAAACAGTTGAAGAGGGACCTGCTGATGTGCGGAAAGATGGTGTTGGCCAGGTTGTGCCCTCCTGGCACCTGTACCCCTGCAAGGTCGGGTCTGAGGCCGCCAGGAACTCCAGGAGGTGCCTGAACCCGTCCCTGTGGCGCATGGCAAGGGAGAGGAACCTCAACCTGCGCTCCTTCTTGTCCTCCCTGCACATCAGGGAGTCCCACAGCGACATCCCGAAGGACGCCATGTGGGCCATTGGGAGATGGCCGCTTCAGGACCGCCGGCCCGTCTCCAGCTCTCCCTGTCGACCAGCTCGACCAGGGCGTCGAACATCACAGAGGGCGGGTCGCCCCTCTCGAGCTCCACGGTAATCTTCATCTCCTCCTGCTGGGCAAGCTCCTGCTTGCAGCACTCGGCCACAGAGGAGTTGGCCTGGACCTTCCTGGCCAGGTAGCCGGCGTAGTTGCCGACCGCGGCGAGGAGCAACTCGTCCGTCGGCGGGTCCGGCTGGTCGCGGCGTCCTCATATCTTGTGTCTCCTCCGTCACTTCCACTCGATCCACTGCCTTCTGTGTCTTCTTGTATCGTCCTCTGGATCCTTGCAGTTGT
>NW_026110363.1:625302-665302 GCF_024679095.1 Eriocheir sinensis | reverse complement strand
TTTTTATCACAACCATGTTATTTTGTATATAATACATTTGTCCTTTACAGTCTTTGATGGTGCATCCTTTCAGGCTGTCAAGTTTAGTAGCTACTCATGAGACGTATTTCGTAATAGTCATTAATTTCCAGATGCTTTGCATTAAAAAAAGTGTCATGAAACCTGCCGCAAAAAATAATCAGCTATAGTCAACCCTTGCTTTAAAGAACCAATTTGGAGGAGGGGGGTGATGTTATATCCAAAAATCTTTAACATCTGAAGCATCCAATTTTTTTGTGTATAACAAACCTTGTCTATTATGTGAACCTAAAAGTTCCCTGTTTCCCTATATAACAATTCTTTCCTTGTATGTGATGCTTAATCCTGACATGCATCTCCATTATCAGCAGGAAGAGTAATTATAAGAATAACTCTACATATAGCTGATAGCAATGCTGATTTAGAGAGAAAGTTGATGCTAATAGCCTTACTTTTAGTAGTCCTGCCCTATAAAATGACAAAAAAAGACAATAATACATCATCAGCATCATCATCGTTTAACGTAACAATGATGCACATTAAAACAATGTACATATAGCCCAATGAGTGAAGGGGATCATTTACCTCAACAGAAACTCACGCCAAGTCTGGTAGTCCTTCTCTAAATTCTGTGCCAAAATTTGTGACGCCGAGTATAATAATTAATTTTAGTGACCATTTGCATCCATTTTTCACTGTGATTAAGAAATTGCCTCTCAACAGGGTGTGAAACTGAAGGGGTTGGAGGAAACCCGACTCGGCCATCAAGCTCACCAAAATACAGTAAGCAACCTCTTGTGCTCAATGATAATTTATCCTCTAGTTACTGTTCAGTGTTGTTATGACCACATTTAATGTGTTGGAAACATTACAGCTTAACAATATACCTCACATCCCTGCATACAAATTGAGTTCAATATTTAACTGTTACATATCTTAAGAAAATATATGT
The DNA here is from genome assembly GCF_024679095.1 of Eriocheir sinensis. NCBI lineage: Eukaryota > Metazoa > Arthropoda > Malacostraca > Decapoda > Varunidae > Eriocheir > Eriocheir sinensis. Next base: position 664,332 of record NW_026110363.1, on the reverse strand, counting down.
AAAAAGGTTGATATTTTGAATGACATTTAAACTGTTTACTATATTCTTATGGCAGTAGTGAGTGATCAGAACATAGGTCTTATGTTCTTGATAGCATAGGTTCAAATTTTGCCATAGGTTGGCAATTGATAGTAACAGTAGTGTCCACAAATACCTGCCTGTCTCTTGTTTATCCTGTTCCACTTTAAACCATGACTGGTCAAGCTTTGAAGAGGTAGCATAACCCTGAAGTGCCACTAACAAACATTTGTCCATGCTACTGATGTGATCATGTTTACCATTCACTCCCAAACATGGCAGCACCCTAGAAATGAGGTCAATATCCCTGCTATTTAATATCCCATCTTTAATCACATACTCAGGCTTTTCCTTGTATTATGAAACCAAAAAATGTGATTCTTCATACATTATTCTTAAAGGGATAGTCGTGAGTATCAGGGAAATGGGAGCTACAAGGAACAGTATTATTCTCTAAACTTAATGTATGCATGGGAGACATGAGGCTGAACCATTCCACATCACCCACATTACACTGGATGGACATGTGGAGGAGCTGGGATAATAATTGAATTATGATCTATGCAAGTGTTCAAATGGTTTTAATAAGTAATAAGGATTAGTTTGTTGGGTAAAGTGGCACATCCCGGAGACCACCAGTTTAATGGATTATAATTGTAAAAGGAAAGTTAGACAGCAGGCAGGATTTGGGTAGGACTAACATTGCAGAAACAGAGAATTTTTAGATTTTAGTGTGGCACCATTTTGACGTATGTTTCAGTAGAGATTGAACACCAGAGATGTATATGTATCATCAGTGCATGTAGATCTTGATATTATTTTTGTCAAGTCTCCAGTTGTACCCTCTCCCCCATCTGGAAATACTACTCTTGTCAGGTAATCTAACTAAAGCCTTTCCAGTCTAAGCTGGCGTGCAGATAAAATGTCATTGCTTGGATTCACTGTCCTAATAGCAATAATAATGCATTAACATGCACATATTTTATTATTTAGAATTGTGAGAAGAGTGCTGTGAAATTTAACTTTTAATATTGGTGTATGCATTTTCAGAGACATCAAAACTGCAATTGTTGCAGAAGACGGTCTGCCGTCTGCGCCGGCAGGTGAGGCAGCTCAAAGCTCAGGCCATTACCACTCCTGGGCAGTTTTTGGCCAAAGCCAGCAATTTCCTAGATCCAAAAGTGGTGGATTTTTTCAAAGGACAGGTTCAACATGCTGCAAGATCTAAGCCTGGTAGGAGATATGGGGTACAAGAGAGGAGGTTTGCTCTGGCCTTGTACTATCAAAGTCCAAAGGCTTATCGATTTCTCAGCACAGTATTTCACTTGCCTTCAGTTTCAATACTTCACTCATGGCTCAGGGGTATTTCACTAAATGTTGGCTGGAGCAAACAGACTCTGACAGCCCTGAAGAAAAGAGCACAGGCTTTGTCAAAAGAAGAGACACTTTGTGGGATTGCATTTGATGCCATGAGTATTAAAGAATCATTGCATTTTGACAAAGCCTCTGATTCTATCATAGGAAGGGAGGATTTCGGAGAGCATGGGAAGAGTTTGAAACCAGCAAATCATGCACTCGTGTTCATGGTTAAGGGCTTATTGAAAAGATGGAAACTTGTTTTAGGATGTTTCTTTTATTCGGGAGGGATTAAAACTTGTAAATTCAGGGAACTGTATGAAACAGCAATAATAAAAGTCAAGGACACGGGACACAGAGTTATGTTTACAGTTTGTGATCAAGAGGGAGTGCATCGTTCCTTGTTCCAGACTCTGGCATGACAACTGAAAATCCTTCCTTTACAGTCGATGTTGAGAAGGTTCACTTTTTTTTTGATTCTCCACATCTTTTGAAAAGCCTGAGGAACACACTTCTCAAATATGATATTAAAATTGGAGAAAATAAAATTTCATGGGATCACATAAAAAAGTTTTTTGAAAAAGATCAGCAACAAAGTATTAGACTTGCTCCTAAATTGAGCAGCAAACATATGTGTGGTGAAGGCTTTTAAAAAATGCGTGTCAATCTTGCTGCCAAAGTGATGAGTCATACTGTGGCGGCAGGAATTTTCGTTCATTCAACATCAGGAATGCTACCACAGAAAGCCATCTATACTGCAGAATTCATAGATAAGGTGGACATTTTGTTTGATTGTTTCAATAGTTCATCCATTTATAATTATAAAGATGCCCTTACTGCCATTACTTCAAATTCATGTCATATGAAAATCATAAAAGAGACTAAAGATTACTTGTTGTCATTAAAGGTCTGTGCTCCACCTCATGTACGCATTCACTGTGTAAATGGCTGGCTCATCAACTTGACAGCACTTGATGCTCTGTGGCAAGATCTGCAGAGTTATCAAGTAAAGTACCTCCTCACTCGGCGATTAAATCAGGGCTGTCTTGAAAATCTGTTTGCCAGACTGAGGGTTAGATTTGGGAACTGTGACCATCCCACTGCCTACAATTTTATGAAGGGCCTCAAGTCAGTAAGGACCAATTATTATTCACAAGTTCCCCAGACAAGTAACTGTGAGGCGGATGAGTCATACTTCCTTAACGTAACCTCAAACTGTGATGCAGATTTGCCCCCTTCGGATACAGACTCGGACAATGAGGAGTCAGTAGCAAGCATGCCACCTGCTGAGGTCAATGCTTTGTTTTATGTAGTTGGCTGGACTTGTAAAAATTTTTGAAAAAACATAATTGTCAACATTGCAGGGAGCATCTGTTGGATGTAAAACAACAACTTGACAACAGAAATTTATTTTGTTATTTTAAAGCCTTTTCTAACAATCCAGATATTCCATTTGGGGGACTCTCTGTGCCCAGTGATAGTGTTTTTAAACACTTTCATGAAGTTGAAGCCATTCTCCAGGCAACACTGGAGAAGGCAATGTTGGGCACTAGAGTTTCCCAAATGCTCTTGTCTAAATTAAATAATCATGAATTTCTAAGTCCTCTGCACCTGTGTTCCACCCAGCTAACTGAAAACATTCACCTCATCTACATAAAATTAAGGATATACTACAAACTAAAATGGAGGAATAGGGAGCAGACCCTTCCCAAAATGAAAAAAAATAGGAAATTAATTAAATTGCAGCATTAGTAATAACAATAGTTAGGGATATATTTATAAATTATAAATTTACTCATGATATTTATAAGTTTCTTTTACAGCATAATATTTCAGTCTTCAGGATTGATAGTGTGCATGATTGTAACAGAATGGTGTGCATGTACGCCAGCTGGGGATGGGTTTTTGTGCCTTATGTTTTCTTCAAGTGATTTTTTTCTAGCTTAATGCATCAATGCTTTTTCATTGTCTATTGCAACATAATAATCATATATTGCCTGCTTTGCCTATCTCTGAAGCTGAAAATCTATCCTGCATGTGAGGTCTGCTCCCTAATTTCTTGCAGCATGTTGAACAAATGTTTTTGATATTAATTGGTATAATAAATTTATTAATTGATTTTGATGTTATTTTGTTTTCAGAAATTATCACCATGCCACCACTCTTTGGATGTTTGCCATTATTTGGTGTTGCTTTTGTTATGCCAAGAAATTTTTTCCATATATTTTGCTAAATATTGCAAATAATGCACCATTGTTGGTTTTGCCTGTTATAAATCAGATCTTGTTCATTTAACAAGCTTTGGATGTCTGCCACTTTCTTTCCAGTTGTAATGCAAGGAATTATTTATCTGCCCTTCCAGATATTGCATGTAATGCACCATTGTTGGTTTTGCCTGTTATAAATCAGATCTTGTTCAGCTCACAAGCTTTGGATGTCTGCCACTTTCTTTCCAGTTGTAATGCAAGGAATTATTTATCTGCCCTGCCAGATATTGCATGTAACGCACCATTGTTGGTTTTGCCTGTTATAAATCAGATCTTGTTCAGCTCACAAGCTTTGGATGTCTGCCATTGTTTATTTCAGGTGTAATGCTTGGAAACTTTTGTTCTCTGCCCTGCCAAACAGTATGCAATGCTTTATTGTGGATTTTGCCTGTTATAATTAATCTTGTTCAGGTAACAAACCCTTGGTGTCTGCCTTACCTAATATGTGCTGCAGTGACACTTGGCTGGGTTTCACGATGTGAAATACAGCATATAATTTCATCACATGGCTGGCATCATTGATGTGGCGTCCAGGAGTAATCGTGTTTGTACTATAGCATCTTATGATTTTTTCTGCTTTATATGATATATATATATATATATATATATATATATATATATATATATATATATATATATATATATATATATATATATATATATATATATATATATATATATATATATATATATATATATATATATATATATATATATATATATATATATATATATATATATATATATATATATATATATATATATATATATATATATATATATATATATATATATATATATATTTATTTATTTATTTTATATATATATATATTTTTTTTTTGTTGTTTTTTTTGTTTTGTTTTTTGACAAAATATAATGCCAGTTGATATTCTTGACTAATGCCTTGTAAAGCTTGTGAAAAATAATGCTTATTTTTGGGGGGAGACAGAGTGGTTTGTTGAATTGTCTAGTTCAAGGAGTTTCATTTCAAATAATTTTGTTACATCCAACTTTAATGTGTGCTAAAAAACAAATATTGTTTTACTGTTCCTGCAATAAATGCTACTTGTTTACTGATGTGGCCCTTGAAAAACAAATCACTCTGCCCTGTAATTTGGTATGTCACATACTGCAGCATAACTTTCCTGCTATTTTCTTACACTATTAGTTGCCGGTTTTTGTCTCATTTGCTTTCATCATAATATGTGCCTCCACTGCACAGTTGTGCCTACTGAGCTTAATATCTTCAGGACACTGGCTGATGCCAAGGTCAGAGCTTGTGAGATCATACTGTGTCCTACATTCCATTTTTACTTCCATGCCCAGCTGTCTCCCAGGACCACCAAGTTATTGCATTCCATTTAAGACAACTCATGTGTTACCTTCTTGATATCCTCCATCATGTATGTCAGCATGTCTTATGATGCTTTTATATTGATGTGCCTTGCAACTTTTATACAGTTATTATTGCATGTAATACACCATAGTAGATTTTGCCTGTTATAAATCAGATCATGTTCAGTTAACAAGCTTTGGGTGTCTGCCATTGTTTATTTCAGTTGTAATGCTTAGCTTTTGTTATCTGCCCTGCCAAACAGTGCACAATGCTGCTTGCCATTATGTGGCAGTATGATATTTTTACTCAGCTAAGAGCATGTTGCAAAGGCATTGTAGTAATCATAGAATGTTGTAAGCTTTGCTTGTATTTGAAGCACTGGATATATTTACACACACACACACACACACACACACACACTATATATATATATATATATATATATATATATATATATATATATATATATATATATATATATATATATATATATATATATATATATATATATATATATATATATATATTTAGAAAATGCTTTCTACACATTATATTTTCCCAAAATAACAAATTGATATAGTGTAAATAATATTAATAAAACATAAGAGCAAATATATTTTTCTTTACCCCATTCGTAAATCATTTTACAATAATGAAAATAACAAATAAAGGCAGGATAGGGTGCTGTGGCAGGTACTTAAAAAATAGTAAAGCTACCCCTGAAAAGTGACGTTTTTGGTGGGCTGCAATAGATGGCGCTACTTCCGCACGCCCGAGGAATTACCACATACCACTATCTCTTCGTGTATAGTCTCTTTGGTGTAGACGCTGAGTCACTGCCCCGCTGACCGTCTCCCCAAGTTCCCACCATTTTGTCCCGCTTTCCGTTTCCATCACAGCTCCCGTTTCCATTATTTTATTATTTTATTTGTTTATTGGAGTTACTGGATAATTCTTCATGTCCGATTCTTTTTCTTTTTTAGGTTGCTAATAAATATTTTTATTGTTATTAGACTATGATCGAGTAGTCGAGTACCCATATCACCGAGATATCCACTCACTGAGTGGTGATCTCTCTCTCTCTCTCTCTCTCTCTCTCTCTCTCTCTCTCTCTCTGAATGAAGCGAATATTTATTTTTTCGATAGAAAAATAGCATGTATAGTTATTATGGATGTACTCGATCATAGTCTAATAACAATAACAATATTTAGCAGCAACCTAAAAAAAAAATCGGACATGAAGAATGATCAATAAATCCAATAAATAAAGCCGAGCAACAGGTACCGGTACCGAGCAATCTGGTACCGGTACCGTACCGTTTAGCTGGTACCGTTAGTACCGGTACTGGTACCGGTACCTGCCCACCCCTAGTAAACAGAGGAACGCTGCGGAGTCTGCCACGCCGCCCACGCCTCGATCCACGCCCACACAGTGCCCCCACGCCTCCACGCCCACACAGTGCCCCCACGCCTATACGCCCACACAGTGCCCCCACGCCCACACAGTGCCCCCACAATGCCCCCACGCCTCCACGCCCACCCAGTGCCCCCACGCCTCCACGCCCATCCAGTGCGTATTACAAGGTTATCTATTTCAAGCTTTTTTGGGGAGGTTCAGGTGATGGGTCAGTAATATTCCAGAATCACACCCAAGCTTACCGATGTCAAGTTTACCTGTTTCAAGCTTTTTGTGGCTGAGGTGACCCCAGCCAGCACTGGATGATGGGACCCACGTGGGTCTTTTGTGGGCTACTTTATGGGCCCCATGTGGGCTGCCCACATGGGGCCCAGATAAATTTGGCCACGGGATTCATGTGGGTTTCAGGTGGGCTGCCCAAGTGGGTTAAATGTGGGATATGGGTGGGATCCATATGGGTATTGCATGGGCATGCCATTGAATTTATGGGGATATCTTGCATATATTTGGTGCAGTACCACTGATAAAGGGCTTTTGACATAGTCACTGAAAAACAGAAAGCAGAGGCAGTCTTCAACATTATACGAGTATACACATACCCTGTCCTCCAATGAAACAGTGATGTTAGTGTTTAAAAGTACATACAGCATAGCGAGAGAGTTCTCTGGCGTTCATTTTCTGTTGAATTGCCTAAAGCCCAATATCAACGGCCATACATATCTCAAAGTTATATGAATAATAATCAAATGATTCAACTTAACTTTATTTATTTATACATGCTTCAAAACTGAATGATTATTTTCTTCCACATTAACAAAACTCTTTAAAAGCACAATATGATTTTGGTAGTAAAATGAAATTGACAGTGTTTATATTGTGACTGTCTGCTATAAAATTGTTCCATATATTTATATCATAAAAAATATAAGCTTCTCAAATATACTGTGAATATTGCGAAACAAAATCTACTAATCAGTAATATATAAACACAAGTAATACAGAATAATTGTAATAATAGTAGTAATAATAGTACTATGGCTTTTCTGCCGTGGCCACCCCCTAGAGCCCCCTTTCCCAACCCTGGGGTCGCTAAGCATTTTTCCTGGGGTCCCCAAGACCTCAAAATATCAAACATGGTATTATTATATTATAACACATATACAACTAAACTAGTGGGGTCGCAGTCATGTCTAGAGGTGCATGATTGGGGTCGCCTGAAAAAAAAAAGTTGGGAACCACTGCCCTAGGCCTAGGGGGATGTTCCCGGAGGGAACGAGGCGTCAGAGCTATAGATAGATAGATAGCTAAAAGTAATACAGAATACAGAATTCCTTTGGCAGAAATACATCTCTACCTATATTCTGATTAGAATCATCTCTAACAAAGCCTTAATTCTAATTACTACATGTAAACAAAACTAAGGAACCTATAAATTAAACTTCCTTTTACATAAGATTTACACGTATAGGTCTTCTAATTAGCAGACAATGTTGCACCAGTATCCCTTCACATGCAATTGCCACTGCGATCTCTTACCACCATCAACCACTTCGCCACTGCATGCTCCACATCTTCTCGTGCAATCTGACGTTTGTGAATTCTTTTTCACTTCTCCTAGAACCAGAAAAAAATACCTGAATTAAAGTTACTAATATATATTCCAAAACTTACATAAGTAAAATCAAACGACCAAAACGACAAATAAGTTAGTAAGGTCTACTAGGGCTGAGGGTAAATATGGAGAATCACTACTCGCCTCCAATATACGATATTACGCTTCCATATTATAGTTAAGGGACGAAATACATGTCCCTTAACCATAATATGAAGGCACAGGTGCTTAAAAGTAAAGATAAAGTCCCAAAAAGGAATAATATTCACGAAAGGGTAGCCTCCTATGGCAAAAATAGGTAGCATATTCATATATTCCATCCAGTAAATGTAAGGGGGGTCCAGGGGGGATGCAGTCCCCCTGCCAGATTGTAAAGTTTGGTTGGAGTAGCTTAAATATGCTTGCTGGGGGAAGGGGAGTAGTGAATATGCGACTTATTTTTGCGAGGAGGTATTATTCGTAACTCTGGCGGACTGCCGCCGCTGCCATAGGAGGCTACCCTTTCGTGAATATTATTCCTTTAAGGGACTTTTTCTTTACTTTTAAGTACCTGCGCCTTCATATTATGGTTAAGGGACATGTATTTCATCCCTTAACTATAATATGGAGGCGTAATATTGTATATTGAAGACACGGAGTGATTCTCCATATTTACCTGGCTAAGTAGTGAATGCATGCTGTGACCTGTTTTACTGCTGTTTATGGCATCCTTAGAGATGATCCAACTCTCCCACCTCTAGTTAAGTTTTACTTTTTTCTGTTTTACTAAATCACAGTTAATAGACCTATGTGTGAGTGTTGACTTTAAAAATAGATAGATAGATAAGGAAATGTGAAAAAAATACTTACCCTAAACAGTCTCGAATAAGTTTGTGGAGCCAAATGCCTTCTTGTTGTTCCTTCAAGACATGTTCAGTTTTGTGGTCAGTGTGTCACTTATTATGAACTTCATTACTCACTTCACATATTCATCAGTGTTCATCCCTCCAATCTCACCTAGAACATTCACCTGAAATCAACAAATAAGACCACAATTTAGCCTTTATTCTTTTTCTCTTTGTTCTTGCACAATATATATTTCATAATTTTCCATATCGTCCAGCCACTGGAACGACCTTGCAGGTGTTTCTACTCTGTAAAACACAGGCTGTTTTCAGAGATTTAAACCTCATATGCTATTACATTCATTAATATTCATTCACATGTCCTTGTTACTCAAGACTTAGTATATTGACACAAGGTAATAATACTGTACCACCACCACAACACCACCACCATCATCACCACCAAAAACTACCACCACCACAACACCACCACCACCATCACCACCAAAAACTACCACCACCACCACCTTGACCACCACCTTACCACTTCTATCTCTACACCACCACCTCTTTATATACTACTATCACAACCGTGCGTAATGTACTTTCCACATATAATACATACCTATAGGCTGCGGCAGCGAAGTATTGAATCAGTGCCTCTTGGCACTTGTTGGGAGACAGGACAGTGGCTGGGATGGCTTTGAAAATCTGCAAAGACAGCACTTTTTAACATTTCTTTCTTTACAGGCTATGGAAGGCATCATATATAGCTATAACCATTAAAGAATATTCACAACATATTCAAGTGCAATATAAGACAGCTCACCTTTGACTTGCTGTCACAGTAGCTTGATAATGTAGGTGGAAAATACGCAAACTGTTATGTTCCCGCCAGGCCCCAGCTCTTGCTCTTGCTGTAGTTGTACTGTGTTTACAGCAACCGCTGGGCCAAAATGAATGTCGACTTTTTAAGTCTCTGCTGGGTTATAATATAATGCATCTTCTAGTTCAACAATGAAAAATATTATTGCATATAAAGAGTGCACTTTTTTATCATATAAAAAAGTCAATGTCAATAACCATTACAAAATACTTAATAAATAATATTTAAAGCAAGATAATATATAATTTTACAAATTGCGACAAGAAGAAATCATCTGATACGTCTGTAAACTATCTGTTGGCCTCATTTCAGTATTACTCTAACATTTCGGAAAAAAAAAACATAACGTAACGGTTATTTTGATTTTACGGCAAGGCAGTCCGCGAAAAATATCATTGCCATGCAGACTCGGTTACAGTCTGCACTAATTGCCTGTTTCTCTTGCCTACAAAAACAATTAAGCACTCGTACAGCCATTTCAGTTGTAATATACCATTGTGGTAGGCCCACATGGGTCCCATGTTGCACCCATATTCATCTGCCAGACAACATATAAATCTTAAAGGAATTGCCTCCAAGATAACTTTACAATAGTTCTGACAACACATTTCATTGTTGGAGTATTAATGAAAGAAATAATATATGTGTGGGAAACCCACAACGGTCCCACGTTGTACCCATAAATCATTTGTCTGCCAAGTCACGTGTATATTTTTTAATAATTGTCTCTAGGTAAATTTTCTCGGTCGTTTAGACAATTTCCTGAGCTCTTATAGCACAAAAGAAAAATATTTACTTTTGTGGGAAACCCACCTGAGTCCCATATGAAACCCATGCATTTCCCCATCCCCTACCCATGCCCACCAATCCCACCAATACCCATGGAAATCCCATGTGGGCCCCATGTGTGTGTGCTGGCTGGGACAGCTTGGTATTATTCCAGAATCACACCCAAGCTTACCCATGTCAAGTTTACCTGTTTCAAGCTTTTTGTGGCTGAGGTGACAGCTTGGTAATATTCCAGAATCACACCCAAGCTTACCCATGTCATGTTTACCTGTTTCAAGCTTTTTGTGGCTGAGGTGACAGCTTGGTATCATTTCAGGGTTAATCTTAGGGAGCACCACTCCAAACCAATATTCGTAGTAAATTAGCACGTGAGAGAATTTTAATTATAATGCATTTTCGTATACGTTTTACCTTGGGGAGGGGCCAGGGGGGCAAGCCTCATTAATTATAAAGTTGGGTGGCTTGGATTTTCTAAGTCCATTGTTATTGTTTCACGAGCGCCTCTATGCACAGACTGAGCCTCGTACCTGCCTTGCAGTGCACCATACAAACTATATAGTTCCCAAGTCAGTACGCACAAGGATCATTACAATTTCGGACATAAAACAGTCTTTATGATTTCTACGTTATTTTCTTCGCTATATTAAAGCACATAATGGCGCAAGTATTTGTATTTTATAATTTTAAAAGATTATATTCAGGATGTATAGCTATGCGGGTTGAATTGCGCAGGTAGCACCACGTAGGCATGTTTTCAGTCAGTTTTCATCGCGCCGCCATGATGGATGGACCAGAGTCTCACTCTCTCACTCAAAATATCATTGTACTTCACCTCTCGGTAAGTATTGACTGACTATTCAACCTCTTTATTGGTATGCATGTAGTTAGACAAAAGGACCGATTACTATCCAAAATTGAATAGTGACCCGGGCGTGTGACATATGTGCGTTTTGTGAATAGCGGTCGCATGAAGCTTGTCACGTGTCACAAACCAACCGGATATTGTTCGACGCGCGTACTCATAGTTTCAGTAAAATGGAGGCCAGGGTGATACGTAGCAATCGTTAGGTCACTAACGGCTCATATATGACAGCTGTCACAAATCTGTTGCATTTTGTACCCCAAACTACTCGGTAACAATGATCTACCATCAACTTACAAGAAGTGGATGGGTTAACTGTCAGTACTGTACCATATGTTTTTATGAAACATGACATTTCCCAAGAGTTGCTCAATTATACGGATTGGGGCGGCGGCGGTGTGGGGTGGGGGGGTTCCATTACAGTGACCGTCCAATTACGCCCCTGACACTCGTCAACAGACCCGCTGCGGCTGGTAGGTTATATTGGAATAAATTACAAGAGTATACGTTAGGGACTTTCCTTACTTTAGACTAGGGAATTTTCCCTATATTTGATTTTTTTAGGGACATTTTGGAAGCCAATTTTTCAGTGATTTGTCCTTCCACCACCAAAACAAAGGTTCCCTACAAGGATTGATGAAGCTAACTGATGGGTTAGGAATAGTTTTAGTACCGTGCCAGTATTTCAATCCATTACCTACCTTACGAAACAACACTAGCTATTCATATATCTTTTCTACAAATGTTCAACAACCATGGAAACGCTTTCAAAATCCAATTCAAGGACTATTTATTATTGAAAATATGGGATAATATTGACAAAAGTGCAGCCTCCTGTGGCGGCGGCCGCGACGGTGGTGCAACCGGTGTTGCGAGAAATACCTCTTCGCAGAAAGAAGTCGCATATACATGTGGGTCGAGGTGGGCGAAGCCCCCCTCATCAGCAGGTCGTAAAGTTCGGTTGGAGTAGTTTAAATATATTTGACATGCGGCGTGGCCCGTCAGAAATTACGCAGCGCGGGTGGGGTGGGGGGGGCCACTATGCCCACCATCCAATGACATGCCTGACATTCGTCAACAGACCGAATGCTAGGTCATATTGTAACAGACTACAGGAGTATGCGTTAGGAACTTTCCCTACTTTTGAGATTTTTCTAGGGAAATTTTGGAAGCCTATTTTTCAGTGATTTGGGCTTCCCCCTCCAAAGCCCCGGTTCCCCACAGGTCCCCAGGCTTGTCTTGGCGGGGTAGGGGGGCTGGGGTGTTGGAGGGGGTGGAGTGTACTTCTTTAGATTTACTGAGGTGGCAGATAGGTAATATTCCAGAATCACACCCAAGCTTACCCATGTCAGGTTTACCTGTTTCAAGCTTTTTGTGGCTGAGGTGACAGCTTGGTATTATTCCAGAATCACACCCAAGCTTACCCATGTCAAGTTTACCTGTTTCAGTTCACCGGTGATGAGGTTTCAGGCCCCGGTCCGCCGCCGCAGCTCCACAGGGCCGCCAACATTACAACAGTAACATTAGCACCTAAAGTTGTCCTCAATCCTCACCAGGGTTGTTGATTTTTTTTAAATAAAAAAAATGGATTTTTTTATTCAAATCAGATTTTTTTATCTAAATTGATTTTATATATTTTTTTATAAATGAAAATAATTAAATGAACGTAAACCTCAATATTGTCTACAATAGTTTAAAACACATGTTGAAGTAACCTGGCTGGCTGTTTGAGCCAGTCCTAAGACTGAGCAGCTGCAGCCAGCCAGCCATGGCCAGCACCACACCACAACTCTGTCTAGTCTCTTAACAGTCTAACCAGATCATGTCATGTTTTGGACATGTCCTCACTGAAATTGCTCAAAGAAAAATGACTGCAGCTTCAAATCAAAGTATCAGAAAAGACTGTGGATGATCTATGTGTGTATGTGAAGTAATTCTTTGAAAAATAGGAGAATATGTTTCAATTATTTCCTTTACTGCAACCCTGATCCTCACGTTTGTAAAGTCATAGGATTTAGTGAATAAGTGAGTCTTCAGCGCTTTCTTGAAGATTGCCAGACTGCCACTGTTCTTAACCCGTAGAGTACCGTTGACGCGTCTCACGCGTTAAAAGCGATTTGCAATCATATACCGTTGACGCGTCAGACGCGTTTGCAAATTACCGTAATTAATTGCAATTGAAAGGACGCTCCCGTGTGCATCTATACGCTCACATGGGTCAGAGCGTCGACTTGTTAGTCAGCCTAGCCTCTCCCAGGCCAATATGCCCCCAGGGGTGATGTCGACCCACATGGAAAGTGAATTTGGGCGTGTGACACAAACGAAATCAAGTCCGAAACAAAGTGACAGACTGTGGTGAGAGAAGTCCTTCATCAGCACACTGTCAGTAGACTGTCAGCACACTGTCAGCAGACTGTCAGCACATTATCAGTAGACTGACACCACGTCATCAGCACACTGTCACCCCGTCACCAGAACACCATCAGCACACTGTCAGCACGTCTTCAACCCTGTAACAGTCTGCCTGGTAAGCCATTTTTCGTGTATTTCCGGATATTTTCCTCGGCCAGTTTTCCGCCATGGTGCGGTGCACACCTTTGGGCAGAGTTGCCTTTGTCCTTCTGTCTGGGGTGTGCGTGTCCTCAAAGTCGCCTTTCTCAACTCTTCTGCCCATGACCGGAAGATTACCAAAATGAGACGGCTTTTTCAACTTCCCAAAGTCAAAAACATGACATAGGGAGTTTGTTGATGATGGTGGCGATAAAGCAACAGTTCTTGCTAGTTTGTGTTTGTGGTTTATGAAGCCAGTGTGTTCATTTTGTAGTCTTTCTATAGTGAGGAAAGTGATCGGCTTAAATAGCTTGTTGAGCCGTGCGTCCTTGTTTAATCCCTTGACTGTCGATTTCCCACAATAAGACATCACCAAGCTACAGGAATGGAATAAAAGGTGGCTGCTACAATTCACTGAAGGAAAATGTAAAGTCATCCACCTTCGGAGGGGATATCCAACATACCAATACCACATGAGAAACACTCCATTATCCAACACAGAGGCAGAAAAAGACCTGGGAGTATATGTTGCCAGGCTACCAGTGAAAGCCAAATCCGTGCCAATCACAGCCGATGGGTTAATTAATAGGTACTACTTGTTATGTCTAATTCTCTCTCTCTCTCTCTCTCTCTCTCTCTCTCTCGCGCGCGCGCGCGCGCTCTCGCTCTCTTTCTCTCTCTCTGGGCAACCAGATTCAAAAGGCTCCTAAACGACGCAGTACAGATTCACAGAGATATGCGTGCTTATATAAACAATATATATAAAATATAATATATAAATTATATAAATAATAAAATAAATATAAGGTCGCTACTTTGCGGATTTTCGCCTATCGCGGGGGGTTCTGGAACCTAACCCCCACGATAAACTAGGGATTACTGTACTACCAAAGGCCGGCCTCACCTCAGCCGACCGGGCTCAGACCACTAAATCTGAAACCCCATCCTAGCTAAGTGACCTGCTGGTTATCCTTGTCCTTTGGGGGCCTGGGGTATGGCATAGGTCGGTGCAGCAGGAGATCAGTCTTCATATTTTATAAGGTGAGTTGGGTGTGAGTGCGGCCTAAACGTATTGCACTAAAATAGCAATACCGTCAAGGACGACACGAGTTAGTTTTGTCACAGTTACGGGATCTACAGTTCATTAGGAGCATTTCAGCACTGGCTACTTAGCGTCATTGCATGCGACAGAGTTTCCTAACCCGGTGGTGGAAGCAGTGGGGATCATGTTTCTTAGTGGTCCCTCTAAGCGAGAAAAATGAGAAACAATCACCCCTCACACAAACCGTTTCATAATATATATCAAAGCATCTGTGATCAGATTATGTATCATCTGTTTTGGGGGTTATATCATGGCACAAATTTGTCCCTTCTCTGCTACACGGTTAAGACGCCCTTTTCCTCTACAAAATATTGACAAATGGCATCGTTTCAATTGTTTGTAACGATGGCGATGATGTTTTCATTCCGGGAAGTTCTTACTTATCATACTGTGATGCTTTAAAATGGTCTGTGGTGCAACAGTAACACAACAGTGACCTCGTGAGCTCCATGTCCACCCCCACCTGGCAGGGTTACCCACTGGAAGCTCAGGAAATGGTCATCGCCATAGGCCTATGGAGGTGCGGCCAGCAGAACAGTGGCCACACCCAGCCCAAGAATTGGGGGGAATTCTTTAAACTCTGACACACCAGAACAAGAAATGTAAGAATTTTGCAAGATTTTGGGTCAGTTCTTACTTGGTCTCGGGTAATTCTTGGTTCTAGTCTCAGTCCGCGTTGTAAACTCGTAGAAATAGCATCCGTGCGCTTGTGTCATGTTTTCAGCACTACAGTGTCACTTTTTGTGCTTTAACAGGAAATTCTACGAGAAGAAATGTATTTACCAGTTGCAAATCTTTAAAATTTGGCACCTGGGGCAGCACAGTGATTTGGTGATCATATAGTCCTCGGTAAAAGTAGCTATCAAATGTCAGGCCGTGGAACACCAGCGACCTCAAAGGTGTGTCCTTTATAGGAACAGCGCTAAAATCACACTTTGACTCAACTGGAGAAATTTTTCTTATTTTATATTTCTTACAATTCAAAATTCTGGTGTCCAATTTTGGCGCACCAAAAACCGCGCGCCCGGGGCCTTGGCTCCCCCAATACTTGGCTGCTGGTATTTACACGTCTATTACATCACGTTGTTGGAAACCCAATAAATCAATTTACTGTTTGTACAGCTTCTTAACACACACACACATGCACACACACTCATACACACACACACACACACACACACACACACACACACACACAGCTTCAGAAAATGCAAATAAACACACACACAGTCAGATTGAAACACACACACACACACACACACACACACACACACACACACACACACACATACAGATGGACACACACACACACACACACACACACACACACACACACACACAGCTTCAGAAAATGCAAATAAACACACACACAGTCAGATTGAAACACACACACACACACACACACACACACACAGATGAAAAGTAAGGATTAAATATTACGCAAAGGCAGATTACATTGGACTCAAGAGTTTTTTCGCTGGGGTAGACTGGACTGATATGAAGAGGAGGATTGATATTGAATTTAAAGACAAGACCAAATAAGAATAACAGAGACAAATATAATAAAAAAAAAAAAGAATATGTGAAAATAAGGAGAGAAGAGGAAGCTAAATTTGAAAGAAGAATAGTTTTTAGTTGTGAGGAAGAACCAAAAATGTTTTACAAATTCATAAATGGAAGGGAAGGGAAGGAAGGGAGGGAAAGGAAAGGAAAGGAAAGGAAAGAAGGAAGGAAGGGGAAGGTTAATGAAGGTAAGGAAAGGGAAGGGAAGGGAAGGGAAAGGAAAAAGAAGGAAGGGAGGGAAAGGAAAGGAAAGAAAAGGAAGGGGAGGGAAAGGAAGGTAGGAAGGAGGGAGAGGAAAGGAAAGAAAAGGAAGGAAGGAAGGGAAAGGAAAGGAAGGGAAGGGAAAGGAAGGTAGGAAGGAGGGAAAGGAAAGGAAAGAAAAGGAAGGGAAGGGAAAGGAAGGTAGGAAGGAGGGAAAGGAAAGGAAAGAAAAGGAAGGAAGGAAGGGAGAGGAAAGGAAAGGAAGGGAAGGGAAAGGAAGGTAGGAAGGAGGGAAAGGAAAGGAAAGAAAAGGAAGGAAGGAAGGGAAAGGAAAGGAAGGAAAGGAAGGAAAAGGAAGTTAGAAAGAAATGCAGGAGCGGAAACACTTAAAAAAGTGTATTCTACGAGAAGGACGAAGAAGATCCAGAAATATTAAAATAAAAATTTTCATAAAGTGCTTACGAAAGAGACCGACTTTGACAGGGGGCTCGAAAATCATACTGAAGAGAAGCTAAATTATGTAAAGGTTGAGAAAGGGGAGCTGTAGAGGCTGATGGAAACTTTAGATGGAAGGAAAGCCATAGGGCCGGATCACATCTCCGGGCAAGTCTTAAAAGTGTATAACTAATTTTTTTTTTTTTTTTTTTTTTTTTTTTTTTAAAGCTAAGGAGACAGCTCACGGGCACAAAGAAAAGAATAAAAAAAGGCCCGCTACTCACTGCTCCCGAACAGAGGTTAAAGGAGTGTCCAAAATCAGAGGTCAATTTCGGGAGGAGAGGTGTCCTGATACCCTCCTCTTGAAAGAGTTCAAGTCGTAGGCAGGAGGAAATACAGATGAAGGAAGATTGTTCCAGAGTTTACCAGCGTGAGGGATGAAAGAGTGAAGATGCTGGTTAACTCTTGCATAAGGGGTTTGGAAAGTATAGGGATGAGCATGAGTAGAAGGTTGTGGAGTATATGATTACCAGGCTACCAGTGAAGGGATATCCAGCACACCAATACCACATGGGAAACACTCCACTATCCACCACAGAGAAAGACCTGGGAGTGTATGTTACCAGGCTACCAGTGAAGGGATATCCAGCACACCAATACCACATGGGAAGCACTCCACTATCCACCACAGAGGCAGTGAAAGACCTGGGAGTGTATGTTACCAGGCTACCAGTGAAGGGATATCCAGCACACCAATACCACATGGGAAACACACCACTATCCACCACAGAGGCAGAGAAGGACCTGGGAGTATATGTTACCAGGCTACCAGTGAAGGGATATCCAGCACACCAATACCACATGGGAAACACTCCACTATCCACCACAGAAGCAGAGAAAGACCTGGAAGTGTATGTTACCAGGCTACCAGTGAAGGGATATCCAGCACACCAATACCACATGGGAAACACTCCACTATCCACCACAGAGGCAGAGAAAGACCTGGGAGTGTATGTTACCAGGCTACCAGTGAAGGGATATCAAGCACACCAATACCACATGGGAAACACTCCACTATCCACCACAGAGGCAGAGACAGACCTGGACGGGTATGTTACCAGGCTACCAGTGAAGGGATATCCAGCACACCAATACCACATGGGAAACACTCCACTATCCACCACAAAGGCAGAGAAAGACCTGGGAGTATATGTTACCAGGCTACCAGTGAAGGGATATCCAGCACACCAATACCACATGGGAAACACTCCACTATCCACCACAGAGGCAGAGAAAGACCAGGGAGTGTATGTTACCAGGCTACCAGTGAAGGGATATCCAGCACACCAATACCACATGGGAAACACTCCACTATCCACCACAGAGAAAGACCTGGGAGTGTATGTTACCAGGCTACCAGTGAAGGGATATCCAGCACACCAATACCACATGGGAAACACTCCACTATCCACCACAGAGAAAGACCTGGGAGTGTATGTTACCAGTCTACCAGTGAAGGGATATCCATAACACCAATACCATACAGGAAACACTCCACTATCCACCACAGAGGCAGAGAAAGACCAGGGAGTGTATGTTACCAGGCTACCAGTGAAGGGATATCCAGCATACCAATACCACATGGGAAACACTCCACTATCCACCACAGAGGCAGAGAAAGACCTGGGAGTGTATGTTACCAGGCTACAAGTGAAGGGATATCCATTACACCAATACCACATGGGAAACACTCCACTATCCACCACAGAGAAAGACCTGGGAGTGTATGTTACCAGGCTACCAGTGAAGGGATATCCAGCACACGAATACCACATGGGAAACACTCCACTATCCACCACAGAGGCAGAGAAAGACCAAGGAGTGTATGTTACCAGGCTACCAGTGAAGGGATATCCAGCACACCAATACCACATAGGAAACACTCCACTATCCACCACAGAGGCAGAGAAAGACCTGGGAGTGTATGTTACCAGGCTACCAGTGAAGGGATATCTAGTACACCAATACCACATGGGAAACACTCCACTATCCACCACAGAGGCAGAGAAAGACCTGGGAGTGTATGTTACCAGGCTACCAGTGAAGGGATATCCAGCACACCAATACCACATGGGAAACACTCCACTATCCACCACAGGGGCAGAGAAAGACCTGGGAGTGTATGTTACCAGGCTACCAGTGAAGGGATATCCAGCACACCAATACCACATGGGAAACACTCCACTATCCACCACAGAAGCAGATAAAGACCTGGGAGTGTATGTTACCAGGCTACCAGTGAAGGGATATCCAGCACACCAATACCACATGGGAAACACTCCACTATCCACCACAGAGGCAGAGAAAGACCTGGGAGTGTATGTTACCAGGCTACCAGTGAAGGGATATCCAGCACACCAATACCACATGGGAAACACTCCACTATCCACCACAGAGGCAGAGAGAGACCTGGAAGTGTATGTTACCAGGCTACCAGTGAAGGGATATGCAGCACACCAATACCACATGGGAAACACTCCACTATCCACCACAGAAGCAGAGAAAGACCTGGGAGTGTATGTTACCAGGCTACCAGTGAAGGGATATCCAGCACACCAATACCACATGGGAAACACTCCACTATCCACCACAGAGGCAGAGAAAGACCTGGAAGTGTATGTTACCAGGCTACCAGTGAAGGGATATCCAGCACACCAATACCACATGGGAAACACTCCACTTTCCACCACAGAGAAAGACCTGGGAGTGTATGTTACCAGGCTAGCAGTGAAGGGATATCCAGCACACCAATACCACATGGGAAACACTCCACTATCCACCACAAAGGCTTGATTTTTCTCTTCCTCTTCCTCATCTCTTTTTTTCTCCTCCCCTTCCCCCTTTTTTTCTCTGCTTCTCTTCCTCTTTCCCTATATTCTCCTCCCTGTTCCCCACCTTAAGAATGGTCGTCCTGGGAGCCATGATGTTCGCCTGGTACTCCGGCAGCGTAAAGACTGGTGGGTTTTTGTTCTTGACGCGCACCACCGTGAAGCTGGCCCGGATCTCTTCGTCCATCACGGACACCTTGAGGCTGTGCACGGGCAGGGACTCGCGATCCAGGGGTGTCTCAGTGTATAAACTGCCTGGGAAGGGGTGAAGTCTGTATGGTATAAATACACAAAGAATGACCTCACATTGTTATATATAAAGTCTCATTACTAAGGAAGCAAATATAAGTTTTCTGAGTCAAGATGTATGGTAACTGTTGAGGGTTTTGTTAGGTTAGGTTAAGTTTAGGGTGTCTTTCAATATGAATCAACAAAGAATGACCTCACATTGTTATATAGAAAGTCTCATTACTAAGGAAGCATATATAAGTTTTCTGAGTCAAGATGTATGGTAACTGTTCAGGGTTTTGTTAGGTTAGGTTAAGTTTAGGGTGTCTTTCAATATGAATCAACAAAGAATGACCTCACATTGTTATATAGAAAGTCTCATTACTAAGGAAGCAAATATGAGTTTTCTGAGTCAAGATGTATGGTAACTGTTCAGGGTTTTGTTAGGTTAGGTTAAGTTTAGGGTGTCTTTCAATATGAATCAACAAAGAATGACCTCACATTGTTATATAAAAAGTCTCATTAGTAAGGAAGCAAATATGAGTTTTCTGAGTCAAGATGTATGGTAACTGTTGAGGGTTTTGTTAGGTTAGGTTAAGTTTAGGGTGTCTTTCAATATGAATCAACAAAGAATGACCTCACATTGTTATATAGAAGGTCTCATTAGTAAGGAAGCAAATATGAGTTTTCTGAGTCAAGTGTATGGTAACTGTTGAGGGTTTTGTTAGGTTAGGTTAAGTTTAGGGTGTCTTTCAATCAAGGCCTCACAACAGCGTGCTCAAGTGATGTGTTTCCTTGAGGTATGAGATGCAGGTCAAGAGATATATAATAATAAGTTACTGTAATATGATCTCAGGGAAAACTTCAATGATATGTGGGAGGGAAAAAGGGTAGGTTTCCAGCTCTTTTTTTTCTCCTTCTATGGTTCCTTATTCTGCTGCCTTTCCCTGCTCCTCCTCCTCCTCCTCCTACTACTACTACTACTACTACTACTACTACTACTACTACTACTACTTCCACCATAACTATGAACAATAACATTAATGCGTAAAACCTCCATACGAAATCTCTTTCAAGAGTACAAGTAAATTCAGTCTTTCTCCACCTTCCTTGTTCATGGTGACGGCTGCCTCTGAGGTCTGGTGCAGGACGGTGTATCTCAGCTTGCCCAGGTCCCAGGCGTCAAGGTCCGTGGCCACAAGGTTGATGACCACCTGGCCGGGAGACCAGTTTTCCTCCACGTAAGCTTCGCAGAGCGTGTGATTGAACCTGCGACAGTAAAAATACATAATGAATAAAAAATGAATGAGTAAATATTGTAGATATATAAATAAACACAATAGCTTGGTCACGCCCAGAAGAGTGCAACAGATGGAAAACTGCGTACGAGACGGTAAATGAGAGCGTCGAAGGGAAAATAAAAAAAATAAGAAAAAGTGATGTGGATGAAGGAAAATAAAAAGGTAACTAGAACGAGGTGGATGACAATGACAGTAAATGAGAGAACAAGGAAATGGATGAATGGGAGAGCAAAGTGGATGAAGAAAAAAAAAGTACAGTAGAGCCCCACTTAGCGCAAGATCAATTAGCACAAGCCAACATCTACCAAGAAAAAAATTAATTAGTGTGAAAGCCTCAGTTAGCGCGAGATCAATTAGCGTGAGCCAACATCTACCAAGGATAAAATTAATTAGTGTGAAAGCCTCAGTTAGCGCAAGATCAATTAGCACAAGCCACCATCTACCAAGGAAAAAATTAATTAGCGTGAAAGCCTCAGTTAGCGCGAGATCAATTAGCACAAGCCACCATCTACCAAGGAAAAAATTAATTAGTGTGAAAGCCTCAGTTAGCGCGAGATCAATTAGCACAAGCCACCATCTACCAAGGAAAAAATTAGTTAGCACGAAAGCCTCAGTTAGCGCGAGCAGCCACCACGACTGAGTTTTGAAAATTGCGCCAAGCTGCCATGATGCGCGGCACAAGCTGCGAGAGCCCTTACTTTACGCCATGTTGATACAGGGCAAGTGCTTTGTTTACGTCGTGGATGTGGGTACGGGCAACTGACCTTGGCCGTGTGTGATGCACACCAGGAAAATTTGGACTTGCCGGTTGTCCAAGCTGCCGCCAACGCGGTGGGAAGAAAAGGGCTCAGTGTGACACCAGGTTACGGTGAACCGACAACTCGCTCCTGGATGGGTGCACGGGCGTTGCCAGTAGCCACAACGGTTAGAAGAAAACAGCCAGTGTGACACACTGCCTTAAGGCAGCGAGGCCGCTGGCCGGGTGAGCGCCGGCGATGACGTCACCGGACTCCCAGCGAATCACAAGTGTGTTTTCAGAGCCCAGCCAATCGTAGGGTTGTTTTTTTAATGTGAGTGATTATTTTGAGTAATTATCAAACCCAAAAGTCAGACCCACGTCTGCACCAAATAGTTTTTTTCATATTGGTTACTTTATTCAGTTAGCGCGGCCGCTTCATCCACCTAATTCTTGCGCTGAATGGGGCTCTACTGTAACAAGGACGAGGTGGATGACAATGACGGTAAACGAAAGGTCAAGGATGAATGGGAGAGTGATGCGGATGAAGAAATAAAAAGAGAGAACCACCACAGCATTATTACACCACGCGGCAGAAAAAAAAATAATAATGAACAAAAAAAGAATGAGTAAATAAATACATCCGTAAATAAGAGCAAGAACACGGAGCGGTGAGGAGCCGGATTTTTTTTTTATGCACTCTTTTTGTTGCCCTTGAGCCGTCTCCTTTGATGTAAAAAAAAAAAAAAGCTTCCCTCGGCGGGTGGTGATTGGAGGCCACACAGCTCTTGGCCTCCCATTCTTTACACCTTTGTTGGGAGCAGTGTGTTGCTGTTGTCTTTGTTTTTGCCCTTGTAATAAAAAAGAGTCTATCAGTCTGGTCTGGCAACCTCATATATTACTAATACTCAAAGAGCAAAGGTCACCTGTGGGTTCTTGAGGGACAGGTTCTCCCAGCAGGGACGGTTGGTCTGGGCAGGTGTAGGAGGAGGCGAGCATGGCATGTATCACAGCCGAGTCTCAGGTCATGCACTTGACAACCTACCGGGACCCCACTCGGCCAGCCTGACCTCGGGACCACACCACTCTGCAGCCACTCACGGACAGCTCCTCCTCCGCCAGCCCATCCTTGCTGTGCCGGATGTCCCACCATTCCTGGAGAAAGGTTATGGCTGTCAGGCAACTCACCAGGCACTGGGTTTGACTCTCTTCTTCTATTTTTCTCCTTTATATCCATGTCTGCTCATCAAGGGTTTGGGTCTGCAGCATTTTTCTATCCTCCCTTGACCTGCTTTCATGGATCTCAGTGATAATAATAATAATATAATAATAATAATAATAATAATAATAATAATAATAATAATAATAATAAGTTTAATGACACCACAATCACCTCCCCAGTTCCTTGCAGACACAGGGCAAGGAGTTACAAATGAGCTCAGTTATTAAAACAAATTATGAACAGTAATGAACACATGAAAAATAACTCATGACAGAAAGGGTAGCAAATGACAATCACTGTCTCACTGACAATGAAAACTTTTTCTGAGCACACCCAGCTCTGGAATTACCCGTGGTTTCAGATTAAAAAGGGTGTGATTCTATAGTTTGTTCACCATGACATTTATTCTTCCCTACAAGCCTCTTCTGTCCTACTGTCAACTGCCTAGCTGTTCTCCTGTAGAGGTGTTCTTGGCATACTGAGCTGGGCCGGACACTGACGGGGTTAGGCGACTGTCACTGTCATTCAGGATTTGCTACATGCACTGATGCCTGCTGTAAAGTGAGGATTCTGTAGACTTCTCCATCCTCTACCAATACTCTTTCACATGCCGACATACCTTGGAGCTGTTGGTGGACACTGTGTTGAGCTGCCTGAGGAGGTCCATGTGTGGGGGCACATGTGGGGGGGCAGGCCAACCTCCCCCGGGTGGTGCTCTAAGTACTCCCGCCCAAAAGGCACAGTCCCGGGCGTCCCCACACGAGATCATGATGTACAGTCCGATACATTAGGTTACAGTTGTTTAGGTCTTGACAAATGCTTGTGATTTTGCTGCTACACTTTGGACTAGTTTACAGTTTACACAGCGGTGGTGAGCCAGTCTTAAGCTACTCTGAATAGGCAGTGTTTCAGAACCAGAGCTCTCTGGCCCCCTGCATTATCACTGCGAGCAGAATCCCTTCAGAATCACGGCAATCAAACACTTACTTCTGGAGTGTTTTATTCTTATGGGGCTGGTTGGGGCCACTGCCTCCTGAGCCCTGTCTCACAGATACTCACAGATGGTGTTCTGGAAGAGGCCTAAGCCTGTGGCTCCAGTTCAAAGGCCTGGTTGTTCTCAACGTGTCACTGGGAAATGTTAGCTGATGTTGTTATTATGTCGATGCGTTAGGGGTTAGATCCTGCTGAGTTGCGGTGACTTCTGCAGGAAGGTACACTTGGCAGGCAGTGTTGGGGGTGAGGGTGTCGCTGCCCAGCAGGTCCTCTAGTGTTGGCCTGTGGATGGTGAGTCTGGTTAAGGATGCCTTGAGGTTGGTGCGTGGAATCTTGGGCAGTGGAGCAGGGAGTGTTCTGGTGTGTGGGGGGCACCATGTGGGTCCTGGACAGTCTGTGGCGTGTGTGGCCAACCCTCAGGCGGGTGACGGCTGTGTCGGCCAGGACAGCGTGGAGGGATGCTACTCTGTGGAAGGTGGTAACTGTCTTGGTGCTTGTCTGGCGAGGGAAGGCCCCGCCAATAGACAAAAATGCTCCTTCTTGAGCCGGAAGCCGCGTCCCTCCCTGGCTGCTGCTGCTGGTAATGTTTATGTTTTTTCAACGGGACGCTAATCTGTCACACCTTATATTTTTTCCTCTCTTTTTCTGAGTAGTGAGCATAGCTGGGCACGATAACAGAAAACCTTCTTCCCGATAACCGTTAACTGATAATGAAAAACCTTAACGGCGATAACCGATATTCGTTAACTAGAGACACAAATATAGGCGATAACCGATAACCGATACCCGATATAAATCCACAATTCCGATACTAGCTAGCGATAAGTCCGATAGGCGAAAACGATACTATATTGATATTTCAGATAGAATTACATTGATGAATTCAAATTTTCATTATCTGTATGTTAGGAAACTTACAAAACCTTAAAACCACACGATGACACGTACATATCCCATTGAGACCCGAGAGAAAACTACTGAAGGGAATCACTTCAAACTGATATCCCATGACGTTTGTGAGTGAAATAAGGCATCCAGGTACCCAAGAATGGATTTCAGGCCTTAGGTTGCACTAGGGGCACTGGCTATTGGGATGACTCCTGGGACTCCATGCGTTGAAACCATGAATATTTTCTTTACCCCCATGTTTGCAGTTGTATATTTGTTAAGGCTAAATGAATATTTGAATATGAAACAAAATAGTTTATTTCACTATGAATGCATGTTTACTTACAATCCATACTTTCAGATAGTAATTGTATAAAAAAAATTGTGGAAATTGTAGAAAAAAAAGAATGCATAAATTGTAAATTGTATAGAAAAATACATCTATCTTTCTACCGACACTGGCCATGTCTTCCTTAAAGATGAGTAGCCTATTCATGGCAGATATAGTTATAATAAATAAATATCTTCCTGATCCTATTTTTCAGAGGAAAATAAATCTTCATTAGTTTACTCTTCCGAACAAAACTACGTATAGAAAAAAATCACTTATTTATGCAGAAATTTCCTCTTTAAAAATCTAGTTTTTATGAAATAAAGTATTTCTATAACATAGTACAGTAATTGGTATAAATTCTTTTTAGGCTCATCTTTCTATTGATATAGGCCATGTCGCCCTGGAAGAGGGATGACCCATTCGTGACAGACATACACACGTACCTAGGTATCAAAAATAAATATCTTCCTGACCTTATTCTGCAGAGCAAGACTAGCATAACCTGCATTTATTGCTAAAGAAGTTATCCTATCTGTAACATGATACAAAACCTATTTTTATTGGTTTACTCATTGTTACTAGACTATTGAAAAGAATATCGCTTCTGTGCGCAGAAAATTCCTCTGTATAATCCTGTTTTTATTAGAAACTTTCCATAACATGGTACAGTAATTGACATAAGCCTGAAAACTACAATGAGATCCTTTACACATGAAACTCGAAGAAGCAGTTCCTTTTCGCATAGTTGCAGAGAAACACCTTACACCGACAACAGAATGTTCTGGTTCTGTTCCTACAACCTTCCCTACGGCATCTTCTGAATGAATTTTTGTCATCAATGATCACAGGCAGATGGTCTGCATTTCTTTTTCTTTCAGCTCTGCTTGGCAGAGGAGACAAGCCCTGTCTAGCTACCTTTGGGGAAGGTTCAGTTTCTGAATCATTCATATCTGTTGACAAGAGACTTCCATCAGTAGTACTACCTTGACCGTTAGTGGCAGAGTCATTTAGGAAATCACCTGACATTAACTGGTCTGCCAGGATTAGTTTGAAGTCCAAATACTGTTGGAAATTGGACTGTACATCATTCCTATATTCCAGCCAAGAGTTGGCAGTTACAACATCAAGTAAATGTAATGCCACTCTGACAGTCCATTTCTTTGTGCGATTAGGACTACGGTAATAGCCGAGGATTTGGTCATGAACATCAACACCGCCCATGGCACTGTTATATTCCCTTACCACACGGGGCCTCTTTATACCAATGTGGGTTTTGGATGCCTTAGACCAACGTTGGCATACATCTTCATCATCAATGGAAAACTCATTTGAAGCCATTAGTACCATCTTCCTATCATACCAAGCAGTTACAGCCACTTTGTTATCATTTCTTACCTGGCAGTCAGATGCACCTCTGCCCTCCTTGCGTAAGGCTGCCTCCGTCTTTAATTTTTGCTTAGCCTCTTTGGGTACCATGTTTTTCTTAATAGTGCCTGTCCCTCTAAGCCCTCTGTCATACAGGTCACACAACAGATTTGGGCTTGTAAAATATCTGTCAAAAAAGATGCTTGTGCCATCCTCCACACTGCACACAAATCTCAGTACAGCTGTTTCCCCCATTGTGATGTTGGTTCTGTTAGGCTTAACCCTCAACTTTTCAACAATGGATAACAATGCTTCCTTTGTTTGAAATATCTCAAAATCCAATACCATTCCACTTGGGGAAGCTAGCACAAACATTTTCAATCCATCTGGGTAAGGTTTGCCTGGGACATGCTGTCGGATACTGATTCTACCTCTAAAAGGAATCATGCTTTCATCAATACTGACTTTGGATGGCCTTGGCAACTCACAGCAACGCTGTCTTACTGCTTCCAACAGAGGTCTCACTTTCCATAATCTGTCAATTTTCTTGTTCTCTTCCGATACAGTATTATCATCAAGAAATTTCAGTGAATTTCTGAGCTTGAAAATCTATCTCTTGTCATTTTGTCAGCAATCCAAGGGATCCTAGTTTTTGCCTGCCAATACATTTTTATCCTTGGCATCTTTACAATAGACATGGCAAAGCTCATACCTATGAACATAGCAATTTCTCTACAATTTGTATTAATAGATACTCCTGTGGCTTCAATTGACTTCATATTTGTGTACATTGCCATTTCACCCAAAAAATCTTTATTGACATAAGCTAAGAAGTACTCAATTGGTTTCAGTGGGTTGCTAGGTTCCGAATTTTCAGTCGCATTTTGCGTTGCATGATCAATGAAGGCATGATTTCTTAAGTAATAGAATCTCCTTTGGTCACCAGCTGAAGTTGAAACAAAATTCTCCTGGAGTTCCTCTTCAGAATCAGAATCTGAAGAAGTGACAGTGTCTTCTAATCCAATCCGTCTTCCAGAAGTCGTCACTGCTTCAGGAAGCCAATCATCATCTTCATCACTGAAGTCGCTTTCATCGAGAAGATCCAGAAGTGCCTGGGCCGGACAAGCTGCAAACAATGTGTTTTATAACACATTTGTTTCGCATTGAACTTAATCCAATCCTTAATGCAACAGCATCTTTATTCTACATGCAGACAACTCCAAAATACAAGTTGTTAATCTTGTCTCTACAGTTGTACAGAATTTTGTAAAAAAAAAAAAAAAAGGAACAGAATAACCATGTCCAAAAATTATTTTGAACACTGCAATTATATACTAATTCCATTGTGGTACTACATCCATCACAGGAGAATGGTTGCTAACGTTATTAGTAAGTTGGTGCAGAGATCTTGTGAAACAATGCCGTACGGCACCTGCTATAATTATACCATATGAGCTGTACTAGGATGCAGACTGGTATTATTTTAGAAAGGTGCCAAAGGCTTTGGCAATAAAACAAGTGAACTATTGGGAAATAATCATTTTTACAGGATATTTTTCTTCTGTACACTTTCCGTTGCAGGTTACTCCTTTCATTCAAGTGATAAATAGAAATTACCCTAGATTTTTCTCCACAATTCCAGCGAATATAAATAAACCTGGTAGTTTGGAGGGCTAGAAGACCAGGAAAATTGTTAGGTTAGGTTTAGTTAAGTTAGGTTAGGTTAGGTTAGACAAGATTAGGTAATTTCCCTAAACATAGGGAAACTTCCTAAAACTTTGGGAACTGTTTTCCGACGGGCGGGAGTTCCTATTTCGTGTACTAGGCATCAAAATAAAACAGGTGATGCATTTTTTTATTACTTCTTGTCCCACTCCGGTTCTCTAAACATTTACCGGCAGCCTCCGGGAAATTGTTACGTTAGGTAACAGTGGGACAAGAAATAATAAAAATACACCATCCGTTTTATTTTGATACCTAGTACCCGAAATAGGCACTCCCGCCCGTCGGGAAACAGTTCCCAAAGTTTTAGGAAGTTTCCCTAAGTTTGGGGAAATTACCTAACTTTATCTAACCTAACCTATTGACAGTGTTTGACAAGTTAGTGGTATGGTGGTGTAGGTAAACCCAGGATGGAGCAGAAGTACTTTATTACTCTAACGTTTCGATAAGTGTCTTCCTCAGAGAGTAACCTCTCTGCGGAAGACACTTGTCGAAACGTTAGAGAAATAAAGTACTTCTGCTCCATCCTGGGTTAACCTACACCCCCATACCACTAACAATTTTCCTATCACTTGAATGAAATGAGTAAAATGAAACGGAAATTTTACAGAAGAAAATATCCTGTAAAATGATTTCCCTAGTTCACTTTGAGTGATATTGAACAGTCTTTGGCACCTTTCTAAAATAATACCAGTCTGCATCCTAGTACAGCTCATATGGTATAATTATAGCAGGTGCCGTACGGCATTGTTTCACAAGATCTCTGCACCAACTTACAATACAATTCTCTAAGTTTAAGTTCAGCGAAATTGTCTAATCTCATCTAACCTAACCTAACAATTAACCTTTTTTTTTACTTTTTTCTTGACAATAATGTAAAATATGATCATTCAAAAGAATTACAGAATCATTACTATTGTGATACATTTTTAAACATAATGATACCCCACCTCTCCTGGATCTTGCTGTAGCATGAGTCTGTCTGGATGTAGACGGGCCTGGCTCACAGTGGCTACTTGCTGTAGATGATGATGTAGTAGTAGGGTCATCTTGCTCCCTTGGTGGGCAACCTGCAAAGTAATATATTTTTTTAACTTAATGTCGTAGTTTCCCCTCTCGCTCAGTCCTGCATGTCCCGAGCGTCATCGGGATGACGGCGTCATGACACGAGACATTCAACATCTATTTTTTCCCGTAATAATTAGCAAACTTTGGTAAAAACTAGCAAAAGCAAGAAAAAACACTTAATTCATGATGCCAGAATAGGCAGTACCATGAAATAATGACTCATACTAGAGTACATAACAATGCAACAAGAAGCACACTAAATTTCACTCCCCGCGGTCCCGACGTCGTGCAGATGATGCACTTATATTTTGCACCTGTTCACTCATTTTGCACCCTTATTTGCCCTCCTCAAGTACCTACAAAGATGCACAAAGCATTCAAGCTTAATAAAACAAGTGTCTCTAACTTAAACACAAATTGTACGAAGAAAAATAGGAATAGTTACCAGAGCTTCTTCTCCCACGGCGCTTCGGCATGGTTGTTGTTGGTGGAGCCGGCTGTGTTGGCGGCTCAGGAGCCATCAACCAATCAGAGAGCAAGACGTCATCACTGTTGACTGCCTGACGGGCTACAAATCCCTCTCACGCGCCCGCGAACTTTGGAAATTGCGAGATAAGTAGCGTCATCATGATGTCTTCAGGACTCAATGGGATATGGACGGTAATACTAGAAATGCCTGAACCGGTGTTGTGTTATTTGGCGTCCCCACCGTCAAAAATTGTTTACAAACACTGGTCTCTCGTGAACAGTGCATGCTCAGACCAGCAAGCGTAGACCTATACAGTCTCACAAAGATTTTAAGCCGTAATTAAGAGTTGCTGGAAGGTTGAATCAGACATATAGTACAACTACCACCATCCTCGCTGTTTCTAGGACGACACTCTGTACGAGTTGTATTTATATGTACAGAGTGTACGTCGTTCTAGAAACAGCGAGGATGTGGTACTGTATGTTGATTCAGCTTTCAACAACTCTTAATGTGTTAAAAGCATTGTGAGACTGTACAGGCAGGGGCGTTCCTAGACATTTTGGGGCCCGGGGGGCTCATTCCCATTTGGGGCCCCTCTTATGGGGTGAGAGGCGAGCACAATGAGCCAAAGCAGCTGCGGGGTTTAGTGGGGTGCTGTTAGCCCCCACCACCCCACCCCGGGAAAATTTTTAGAATATGAGCAATTGTAGAATCATTTTAAAGGCACTTGTAAATGCAAATTTCAGACATTTTATTTCTTAAAACTAGGTGCACACTGAATAATTGAAGATCCACTTAATCCAGTTAAGCATAATGATAAATGGTAAAAATGAGGATAACAGTAATGTACTCTGATGGCGATATGATGTGGAGGAGTTAAATGAATCAATATTGCTGGAAGGACTCCATTATGTAAAGGGAGATAGATCAGGGTGAAGGAGTTAGAACAGAGTGAATCATGACTGGAGGAGAACAAAGTTTGGGGCAGTAGAACAGAGTGGAAATAAGTTAAACAGTGAAGGAAGGTAGAACAGAGTGAGGGAAGGTAGAAGAGAATGAAGGTAAGGTAGAACAGAGTGACAGGGAGGTAGGACAGTGATGGGAGGAAGTAGAACATATTGACGGAAGGTAGAACAGAGTAAATTGAGGGAGAACATCGAAGGGAGGTAGAAATTAGAATACTGTGAAGGGAAGGCCCGGAAGGTAGAACATAGTGAAATGGTTCAATTGGAGGTAGAACAGAGTGATAGGAGGTAGAACAAAGTGATGGGAGAAAGAACAGAGTGATTGGAGGAAGAACAGAGGGAAGATGTGAAGGGAGGTAGACATGAGTGAAGGGAAGGTAGAATAGAGTGAAGGGAGGTCGAACAGAGTGGAGGGAAGGTAGACCAGAGTAAAGTGAAGTTAGGGAGTTAATTCAATATTGCTGGAAGGAGAAAAAGGAGAGGAAGGACCACAGACCGCTCCGAGATTATAAACGAAACAAAAGCATTGGTATTCAATGGTTAAATTTCGCATTTTGGGGCCCCCCTCACTTTGGGGCCAGGGCATTCAAACAGCCCCCCTCACCCCCCTCAGGAACGCCACTGTGTACAGGTCTACACTTAATGGTCTGAGCATGCGCAGTTCACGAGAGACCAGTGTTTGTACACAAAAGCGCCAGCTTTTGACGATAGGACACCAAATAACACAACACCGGGTGCCTTCAATACCATGACATGCTCACAAACGAATATGGAATATCAAATCTGAGGCAGTGAATAATCATTTTTGGGGCAAAGTTAAATGATTTTTCTCTGATATATTGATTTTTGAGTAGCATAAAAAAAAATAACCTAGTGTTTTAATTTTCATGACCCAAGCATGAAATCTCATCACCGAAGATATTTCATACCCCGAAGTTTTTTCATACAACACCGGGCCACGCATGCGCAGTAAGGAGACAAAAAAAATTTCCTGAGCGGCGGAAAAAGTAGCGATTATCGCTAGTTTGGTTACAAAAGTAACGAAGATACCGATATATATTTAAATAAGTAGCGGATGGTCGATAATCCGATTTTGTTATCAGCGATAAAGTATCGCGATAACTTATCGCGATAACGCCCAGCTATGGTAGTGAGAGGATGAAACTGTTTTGCTCCTATTATTTATTTCTTATTAATATGTGTCGTCACTTTTGTGGGTACTGGATTCTCAGCAACCACTTGCTCAGGAGGTGATCGAGCACCTAAACCAAAACACCTGAACTACATCCTCTTAAGCAGTAATGTTTGCATTATGCACCTGCTGGATTTTAATCTTTATGTGGTGACAGTGTATCGCCCTCCTTCCTACACCCACACTGACAATAATGAACTTGCCCAATGTCTTCTCAACTTCTGTCCTTCGAGGAAGTGCTGATACTCAGCGATTTTAATCTCCCTGCCATTGCCTGGCATCCTAGTGACGCCATGACCATGAACTATCCTCCTGACAAACTCTTTATGGGCCTTCATCACTCTGGGTCTTCACCAGTGGGTAAAGAGCCCGACATTTGTGTCCTCCAGCAACACCAGCGAGAATAATAGGGTGGAAGTTTGCCCCAGCTGTGGCCATTGTCCCATAATTCTACAGTATTACTTTGAAAATAGTGTTGAGGTCAATCTTGTCCATCATGTTAAGTACTCCTGGCATAGATTAAATATAACAAGATAAATGAGTCTCTACAAGATACTGATTGGGATTTTGAATTTTATGATATATCTGTAGATGATATGCTTTCAAGACTAAAGTTTATTCTTACAAACCTTATTGCTAAGTATGTTCCAGTCTCACAAGATCGCCCCCGCCTGCCCCATAGTTCCGTCAACACCCTCCCAACTCCTAAAGACTACCAGGAAAAATGTCTGGTTGGCTTATAAGCAATAGATCAACCTATGGCGAACTCTCCTGCCATTGCTCATCCTAGTGACGCCATGACCATGAACTATCCTCCTGACAAACTCTTTATGGAGCGCCATCACTCTGGGTCTTCACCAGTGGGTAAAGAGCCCGACATTTGTGTCCTCCGGCAACACCAGCGAGAATAATAGGTGGAAGTTTTGCCCCAACTGTGGCCATTGTCCCTTAATTCTACAATATTACTTTGAAAATAGTGTTGAGGTCAACCTTGTCCATCATGTTAAGTACTCCTGGTATAGAGGTAAATATAACAAGATAAATGAGTCACTTCAAGATACTGATTGGGATTTTGAATTTTATGATATGTCTTTAGATGATATGCTTTCAAGACTTAAGTTTGTTCTTACAAACCTTATTACTCAGTATGTTCCAGTTTCTCAAGATCACCCCCGCCTGTTCCGTCAACACCCTTCCAACTCCGTAAAGACTACCAGGGGAAATGCCTGGTTGGCTTATAAGCATAATAGATCAACCAGTGGCAGACACTCCCATCAGGCTCTTCTTGCCCTGGAGCAATTTAATGAGATAAATCAGAGGTTCCGTAATTATTATGTTGCCCAACAAATAGATTATGAGAGATCCCTCATTCACAAGATGAAGGAATCACCTAAACTATTACACCAATACATAAGGAGCATAAAGATTGGTGCACCATCAGTGGGTCCACTTAAGCTAGACAATGGAGAATTGACTGCTGACTGTGGTGAGATGGCTGAGATATTTGCCTCTAATTTCAGTCTAGTGTATGCCACCCAGGATCCAAGTACTCCCTTTTTTAATGACGAGATTTTCTATTCTCTTTTTTCTATTACTCTCTCGGTCCCTCACGTCCTCTGCGTGTATCGAAACACACTAGAAACTAATCACAACAAGGAGAGGGTATTCCACGGGCCACGGCTGCCTGGGATTGAACCCGCGACCAGCGTGACGGGAGAGCCACTCCTTACCGAGTCGGCCAAAGAGGTACACCACTGGCTAAGTGGGTTATGGTAGGCTCGTTCATCAGGCCGTCGCCGCACTACACTTTCCCCATCAGCGCTCACTTGCAACCGTTGATAATGTAACTATATCTCTAGAGGAAGTTAGGATGAGACTTGCTTCACTGGATGTCAATTCAAGCATGGGCCCTGATTGTCTACATCCTTGTCTCCTTAAGTTTGGTCCCAATCTGGCTACCCCTCTTCAAGTCCTTACTCCAGGGTAGGTTGCCTGTTGAGTGGAAGAAATCCAACATTGTGCCCATATTTAAGAAGGGATCCAGACATATTCCTCTCAATTATAGGCCAATTAGCCTTACTTCAGTATGTTGTAAGACTTTACAAAGGATTATAGCCAAAGACCTATATGAGTTCCTAGAAGTTAACCAGATCTTGTCTGCTGACCAGTTTGGGTTCCGTCGTGGCAGAACTGTCGACGATCAGCTCCTACTGGTTTACCATGATGTAACCTCTTGGCTTGACCTGGGTGCTGTCGTTGTCTTGTTTGACGTTAGCAAGGCCTTTGATGTTGTTTGTCACACCATTCTTATAGACAAACTAAGATATCTGGGTGGGTGGTCTGCTGCTTGACTGGATCTCTGACTTTCTGACGGGCAGAATCATGCACGTGTCAATATCGGGTTCCTCTAGCTCATCTAGACTGATCTGTAGTGGAGTTCCACAAGGTTCTGTACTGGGCTCACTCCTGTTCCTTATTATGTCAACCACCTTCCTTCACATGTTAAATCTAAGCGTAAAGTCTTTGCGGACGACCTCAAGCTGTATATGAAGATACGGCACAATGCCACTACCCTTTGGCTCTCTTCAGCACTACCACCTAGATAACTCTGATCTGTGTGGCTGACATCCATAGAGACCTGGGAGTTCTAGTCGACAACACCCTCAAGTTTCATGCACATATAAGAACAACAGTTAATAAAGCTGCAGGATTAGCCAATAACATACTCATATCTACTCTCTGTCGCTCCAGTGACTTTATGTTTGCCATCCTCAAGTCACACATAAGACCTTTACTAGAGTTTGGGTCAACAGTTTGGGACACTGGATACTGGGTGACCTGCAGCTGGAGTCAGTGCAGCGCCGCTGGACATAGATGGCCTGGCTGAACTAAGTTATGCTGATCGTCTCAAGGCTCTTAACCTATACTCTGTACAAGGCAGACTCTTGAGAGCAGACCTCATTAAATGTTGGAAGACCTTTTCATGATCAGTGTGCCATTTCTCCGTCTGATCTATTTACTATCTCCCCAGTCACTACTACCAGAGGCCACAGATTCAAATTAGCAAAACTACACACCTCCACTGAGTGTAGACGCAGATTCTTCAGTGTTAGGTGCATTGATCACTGGAACTCCCTCCCAGACAGCGTTGTTAGCGCTGGCACAATCCATGCATTTAAACAGGGGCTTCACCTCTCCCTTGAACAGTCACTGTTCTCGTACACGAAATAATTACCTGCCTCTGTCAAAACTCATCCCATTATTAACATTGTTCTGTAACAAACTCACACCTTGCTTAACACCCAGTACCTGCACATGGCACACAATTCCGCCCATTATTATTTTTGTACAAATCATATGTCCTTAATTGAACTGATGGGCTGGCGTGCCAGCGGTGCAGGCTTATCTACTACGTACCACTGATATGTGAACCATGACAGTAAGCTGGGGTAGCCAACCAGGTGAGTAAACCAGGTGAGTAATGACCCGAGGACGTGGCGGTCGAGGAGGCCGGGGGCAGGAGCTCCAATGTAAGACCAACGCTCATAAGATTGTTTGCAGGGCCTCTGCTACAGAAAATATTAATGCTGTCGGTAGTGATGACCATAGATGGGCAAGATAACAGAACACCTTACTCCCGATACCCGACAACTGATAATGGAAAACCTTATCGGTGATAACCGATATTCGTTAACTGCAGACACACATATAGTCGATAACCGAGAACCGATATAAATCCATAATTCCGATACTAGCTAGCGATAAGTCCGACAGGCGAACACGATCCTCTATTGTGATTTCAAATAAAAAAAAAACCTAGTTGAATTCCAATTTTGATTGTTTGTATTTTAGAAAACTTACAAAACCAGAAAACCACACGTTGACACGTACCTATGGACGGTGATGTTAGAAACGCCTGGGGTGGGGTTGGTAGGGGAGGGGATTCACTGAGATCTGGGGTATCATTCCTGTGAACACTGCTACTAGACTTTTAATTAAAATGATAATAATAATAATACTACTACTACTACTACTACTACTATTACTATTTTTAATACTACTACTTCTGCTACAAATACTACTATTACAAATACTACTAATACAACTACTGCTACCATTTTTCAATAAGTAGTAATATTACTACTACTACTACTACTACTACTACTACTACTACTACTACTACTACTACTACTACTACTACTACTACTACTACTACTACTACTACAACTACTACTGTTACTACTACTACTACTACTACTACTACTACTACTACTGCTACTACTACTACTACTACTACTACTACTCTACTACTACTGTACTACTACTACTAATAATAATAATAATAATAATAATAATAATAATAATAATAATAATAATAATAATAATAATAATAATATAAATAATAAACATACTAAATAAATAAAGAAATAAAGAAATTGCGAACATTATCGTATTTGTAAAAAACATATATATATATATATATATATATATATATATATATATATATATATATATATATATATATATATATATATATATGCGCCATCTTATATCAGCCCCTCTTCACCTGGAGCTGGATCCGCCACTGAGAGGGACTGTTTCAACCATTGTTAAGGGGAGGAGCGTAATAAATGAGTTTTGGTGGGGAGGAAGACAGGAAGGAAGGGGGAGGAGGAAGCTAAGGAGGGAAGGGGATGGGAGTAGAGGGGAGGGTGATTAGAAGGCGAAGGGAAAAGAAAGTTGAATAAGCAAAGAAAAGCTGAGGTCATGAACTTTGTGTAAAATTGGAAGGACAGCTCGCCACCTCCTCCTTCCCCCTACCCTGACATGACCCTTGCGGCGGACTTTCTAGTGAAGCTCTTCCCTCTTCGTCGAAGCGTCGCTTAGAGAGTTTGTTTCTGTTAAGGGGTATGCGTGAATCCTACAAATGGCTACAATATCTTCCCCCTTCCAAGCTATCCTTCCGTGTAGTGTTGGTACTATTGCAAATCAAACAAACGTTGAAAATCAAACATTAATGCATTTTAGGTACATTTCTATAATGGAAAATATTACGTGGCAAATACTTATGTAAGCAGTGCTTGATAGAGTGACATACATTATATATAGCAGAAAGTTTACATTTAAGGGGGGCGGATACGGGGTATTTTCGAGGAATAAATTCAAAATCGGATAAGAAGAGGTTTTTAGCTCAAAAGGCCCTTGAAAGGGTAAATTGCCGTGTGGTGGAGTTTGTTTCGTAAAATTAAAACCCTCTCCGCTGGAGACCGTTTTCAATGTCGCGCTGTTGCTTCATAGCCAGACACACGCGTCAACATATGCAGCATCATTCAGTGTTTGTATATACGTAAAATGTATTAGAATTTTTTTTTCTCAGTAA
Source organism: Eriocheir sinensis (assembly GCF_024679095.1). NCBI lineage: Eukaryota > Metazoa > Arthropoda > Malacostraca > Decapoda > Varunidae > Eriocheir > Eriocheir sinensis. The sequence goes on along the minus strand of NW_026110363.1, from coordinate 626,363 downwards.
ATTTTGCCACTTGTGATCCTCATAACTCCGCGCGGCCCGCTGGGCTGGGAGGAGGGAGCATGGTCTAATAAAGTGGAGGTCAGTCCACCCGGGCGGTAAAAATGAGTCAGGTTGGCGCAGTGACGTCACGCAGTGGCCGAGACGGGGTTCCACGTGCGATTGTACCCCAGTATCTCCTGAGCGTCCGTGACCTCAAGATTTCCCCAGTTTTGTGATGGTGCGCAAGTGTTCCGTGAATGGCTGTAGAAATACACAGTCAAATAAAATTGGCAAGTGGCACAGGTTTCCTCGCAATGAAGAAACAAGAAGGAAATGGGTCTCTCTTTGTGGTAAAAAAAGACAAGAACTAAATACTAAAAATGCAACAATTTGCAGTTTGCATTTCAATGAAACGGATTATAAAGAAACTTGAAATATGATCTTCTACAATTGCCAGTGCCAAGACATCTACAGCAGCTTAAGCCAGATGCAATACCAACACTTCAGCTCCCAACAAACACAGAGTAAGTCAAAAAGTTAAGGAAGCTGTGTTTATGTTTGTATACATATTGTGTGTGTATATATATATATATATATATATATATATATATATATATATATATATATATATATATATATATATATATATATATATATATATATATTTTTCACTCTGTGCTAAGCAAGATAGTAGTAGTAGTAGTAGTAGTAGTAGTAGTAGTAGTAATTATAGTTATTATTATTATTATATTATTATAATTATTATTATTATTATTATTATTATTATCATTATTATTATTACTACTATACATTTCAGCGGCAGACAAACGCTGTTTTTCGCAAATATCTCCTAAACGAATCTATGGATCAGTATGATATTTCAGCACACTACCTATAATACCCGGACCTAATTTATGGCTAACCTACCACATTACTATATGTCTTATGTGACGAGTTTACTTGTGAAAAATAACACAAACCCGACGAGTCATGTTGACGCATTCGAAGGAAAGTGTGCCCCAGCACCCTCCAAACTCTTCCTAGCCACAACTTCTCCCCTTCTCGCTCTCGTTATCCCTCCT
>NW_026110363.1:600302-622802 GCF_024679095.1 Eriocheir sinensis | reverse complement strand
GTCTTAAACAAATCTTGCATTATGGAAATCTTTAAATGTAGACACCACAACAACGCACTTCACCAATCCAACTGACCCAAACAGAGAAGTGCATGTTTTTGCAGATGTCCCTCACCTGATAAAGTTAGTGCGAAATCATTTCCTTGATAATGGCTTTGTAACAACTGACGGAAAAGTGATTGATAGCACATGTGTGAGAGAGTTGATTATTAGGAGCAAGGCAGATTTTAAAGTAACACACAAATTGTCTGAAAAACATATTGAGGTAAAAGGTCCTCAAAGAATGAAAGTTAAATTGGCAGCACAACTCTCTCTGACACAACTGCTAAAGCACTAATGTATTTTGGTGAAAAGGTTTATTCGAGGGGGTGACATGGAGTGCCACGAGTGACTTCGTATCACTCATAGACACATGGTTTGATGTATTAAACTCAAACATGTTATATAATAAGAAACCTGCTAGATCGGCATTTGAGGCTGCAGATAACCAAATAGTTGTTCTACAACAAATGATCGACACAATAAGTAACTTGCATGTTCGTGGTCAAAATAATCCTCTTATGTTTCAAAAAGGCATTATAATATCATCAAAGTCACTTCAAAAAATTGTTTGCAATGGTAAAAGATAAATATAATATTACATTTTTACTTACATCTAGACTTAATCAGGATGTTGTAGAAAATCTGTTTGGCTATCTGCGGCAAATGGGAGGGAGCTGTGATCATCCCTCTCCTGTTTCTATAAAGTATCGACTCAGGGCATACCTTCTTGGCAAAGACAGCAGCCTCATGGGGGAAAAATATAACACTCTTGAACAAAGCAAAGAAAACTGTCTCACAAGTGATTTTCGTGTCACTACTAAAAGGAATGAAGATGTGAGGGAAAGTGTTACAGAGGCATTACAGCAGGAACTATGCCTCACATCAATCTTCTTCAGTGCATGTACTGAAGAAGATCTAATAAATACTGAATGATTTAACAGAGGAAGACATTGAATTAGGTGGCAGTCTTGAAGGTGACACAGAAACAGAAGGCATGATGTACTTCGGTGGCTATGTTGCTGGAAGTTTCCACAACATCAGCTTGGCTACCAGTCCCAAAATTATAAGAAGAGAAAATGGATAGACGTAACAGCCAGGGATAGCAGTAAATTAGTAAAACCCAGCGAAGAATTCATACCCAAGCTCAGGAAGATGGGCAAAATTTTAATAGTTACCATGGCAATAACACTTTGCAATGTGGAAAATCAGCGATGAGTTCTCTGGCAGAGCACATGACATATTACGTCGACCTACCAACAGAGGTGATCACATTTATGTCCGCTGCCGCACTTTCTTTCGTATGCGGATATTAAATAATAAAATGAAGAAGGCAAGTATGCAAAAGAAAATAAATACAAAAATATATAAGTTGGTGGCGTAAGTAAAGTTTATGACCTACATTGATTTTCTTTGATTACCCTAACAGTTGCATTATTATGACTGCTAAGCCCCGAGCTGAACATGTACTTCCTCATTTATATTGTCTGTCTTCCTTTTCCTACTACTTCCTACTATGCATATCCTCATTTAAGGTGATATAGTAATGATGAAAGAACAAAAGTTTATTTTTAGTCCTTTTTGGGTTACCAATTAATTTTGATTGGTCTGGATCGTCTTCAAACAATTATATATATATATATATATATATATATCTATATATATATATATATATATATATATATATATATATATATATATATATATATATATATATAGAGAGAGAGAGAGAGAGAGAGAAAAATACATGCAGACATACATACAGAGAAGCAAACCTTGGAAGGATAAAAACTACTTAGTTCCCGCTGAAATAAGAGAACGATAGGGGTAGGAGGCGGGAGTGGGAGGGGGGAGAAACCCCCCACTATAAGGCCAACACAGGGCGTCGCACTTTAGCTCCGCCCACATGCGCGTGGCCTGACCTTACTTTATTAGACCATGGGAGGGAGGAGGCGGCGAGCCGCTCGGCACTGCAGTGCCTCGCGCGATACAAACGAGCGAGGTGCGTTGAAATGTTCCCTCCACTCTAGCCAAAAAAACGTCCTTACAAATGATTTTACAAGCGCAAGGCAACCAGAAAGAGCTACAAACACTGTTCGGGAGACAGAATTGCCCAGTACGGTCATGCAGGAACACCTTGACCTTCTGACACCCTCACCTTTGATTAAGACTTTTTTATAAAGGGGGACCAGATTCCTTATCATTCTCCAGTAAGTCAACAAGGTACACACAATAATATGTGAAAATTTCATGCCAATTAGATAAATACAAATGGCATGACGGAGAAATGGAAAAAAAATCTTTAGAAGCCAATATCTCGAAAAGTAGTTTTTTACACTTCAAAAAATTTCACAAAATCGGTAAAACGTCTGGCTGACTTTTGTTAGGCATCATTTAAAACTACAACTAAAGGAAAAATTTTGACCGCTATAAAATTTCCAAAAAATGTCAAAAGAAAACGGGACACAGAGTGGAGAAAATTATAAGAGACAAAACATTGTAATTTTATTTTTTCGAAGACAAAACAAAAAATCAAAAATTTTCTAGCTGGGAAATATACATAGGTAAACAAAGTTTTTATGATATTCTTCAAAGAGATTAACTGAAAAATAAGGTCTATGAAACACACAAAAAATAAAAAAAATATGCTTTGTTTGAGTTTCTCCTAAACTTCACCCGAATTTAATGAAATTCACAGGTATCATACCTTTACACCTACAAATAACATACTAGGACTTAAAAGCTATTGGACGAACCATATGCGCAGGAGGACCCCCCGTAGCCACCCCCACATTTAATTGGTTGGTACTCTCTCTCTCTCTCTCTCTCTCTCTCTCTCTCTCTCTCTCTCTCTCTCTCTCTCTCTCTCTCTCTCTCTCTCTCTCTCTCTCTCTCTCTTCTCTACTTCTCTATATTTTTTCTTTCCTTACTTTATACCCTTTTCCCTTTTCCCTTCCTTGCTGTTCTGCTTTACGCTATCTCGATCTGTCTTTCCCTCTGTTTATTTATCCCTCTTCCTATTAAACTATTTCCACTTATACTTCTGCCTATCTCTCCTGTTATAAACATACTTCTTTACTTCCTCTTTCATTTTGTATTTTTCTTCCTTTATCATTCTTTCTTTCATTCTTTACATAGCATACTTTTTCTCTTCCTTTCTATATCCTTCAGTGTATCTTTGCCTCTTCAACTTCACCTTTCTTGCTCTCTCTATTGCATTTCTCTTCTCCCTCTCTCTGCTACGTTTCTCTGTTGTTCTTGACGTGGCGGCCAAAGGCTTAGTATGTCGTTATTTGAGCACTCAGGACCCGTTTTGTGGGTTGAGTATGTAGGAGGACACCTACCGAAACGGGTGCAAGCCACTCCCGGTGAGGTATATACTGGAAGCGAGGAGAGTGCAGCGAGCCTTCCAAAAAGCCTTCCTGTGTTATAACTTTCTGTTTCCTAATTGTCTCATCAACACCAGAGAGTAGTTCAGCATGCTCTCTAAAGACAGATCCTCTTCCTTTCCACAGTACATTACTTACACGCAACACACACCTTGGCCTCAAAAATTTTAAATTCACAATGACGTATATACTAATAGTGTCTCGGGGCTCCCTCCCAGGACTCCCCTTTTGGCTGCTGACTTGAGAGGTGTCTTGATAAATTCTCAGACTTTTTTTTTATCAACTGCTGCAACATTTGCGGTCTCCATTCCAACTTCCATTCTGTGGAGCACCAGCTTTCCTCCACTAAACCTCACCGAAACACAGCTTTTTGAGGCTACTGGCAGCAACCTCTACTCTGTTCCCTCCTACTATCTCTGTCCTAAATTTCAATCCAAAGCTGGATGTTGCGCCTACGTGCGCAACGACATCACTTGCTCTTGTGCCCACGACCTTGACTCTTCAGAATTTTCCACCATCTGACTAAGACTCCATTGTCATTCTATTACTAAATACATCTGTGCTGTTGTCATTCTATTACTAAATACATCTGTGCTGTTGTCATTCTATTACTAAATACATCTGTGCTGTTTATCTCTCACCTAACTCTACCAACTATGTAAAATTTTTTGACTACTTGAATTCCAAAGTGGAGCACATCTTGACCCACTCTCCCTTCGCTGAAATCTCCATCCTAGGAGATTTCAATGTTCACCACCAGCTTTGGCTTTCATCATAAATTATTTCACTGACCAGCCTGATGAATAAGCCTACAACTTTGCTCTCCTCAACGACCTAGAGCAGCTGGTTCAGCACCCTACACGTATTCCCGACTCTCTTGGAGACAGGCTCAACATACTAGACCTCTTCCTTACCTCTAACCGATGGGTTCTCAAACTGGGGTACGCGTACCCCCAGGGTACGGGAGAGGAATTTTGGGGTACGTGACTGGTTTTTCAAAACACTTCGTTTTTTTAATGTGCAAACCTATATGTAGGTAAGTGGCCTACATGTGTTAGGCTAGACTAAACCACCAGATGTATATATCCTTCGCCAGGTGACAAGACTTCAAGGAAACTTGGGGAGTTTTATCATTTGAGAGAAAGCTGTTTCGAACTACACTTGCCACACAACCTTGCAAATTGATGTATGTTTGGTTGTTCGTCTGCTTGTTGGTTAGTAAATGCATTGCTGTACCAAGCCACGTGTACGGTGGGGCGGTGTTGCTCTATTACAGGACCTGGACTAACCTATGAACTCAGACACAATAATTATTGCTGTCATTACATGCAGTACTGATGAATTCATGGCTATATTTACTCACTGATATATTTTCTCGCATAAATGCAGTCAACAACTCGCTTCAAGGTTACTCACCAACTGTGATTGATTTTTTCGAGAAACTGAGAGCTTTTCAAACGAAAGTCAAACGTTGGCAAGAACAGTCCAAGCAGGTCGGTATGACATTTTTGAGAAAACGAGTGACTGCTTGTCATCTCTTTGTAAAGATGGTGGGAATAAGGTCAGTGTTGTTATCCATGAGCACTTGGTTTCTCTCAGTGAAGAGTTGGACAACTATTTTCCTAATAACACAGATTTAGACTGTCAACTTATTCGAAATCCATTCAAGACGGACCCTAGATCACTTCTAGAAGACCTACAAGACAAATTCGTTGACTTTGTTAATGACAACTGCAAAGATAAGTTTTGAGAGTTTGTCACTGACAAGATTTTGGTCAACAATGGCGAGTTCTTACCCTAATGTAGCAAAGAAATGTGTCCGGAACCTCCTGATGTTTCCTTCTACATACCGTTGTGAACAGGGATTCTCAGCACTGTGCTTGATTAAAAACAAGTTACGGGCATGTCTAGCAGTCAGAGATGACATAAGAGTGGCCCTTTCAAAGACTGTACCGAGGATTAACTTGTTAGTAGCAAAGGAACAAGCCCAACCATCTCACTGAATCAGCATATGTTTTTCATGATAGTCTCACACAGTGACTATCAGTAAGTAACACTTGCTACAAATGAATAGTTCTTGATACCACTTATATATATATATATATATATATATATATATATATATATATATATATATATATATATATATATATATATATATATATATATATATATATATATATATATATATATATATATATATATATATATATATATATATATATATATATATATATATATATATATATATATATATATATATATATATATATATATATATATATATATATATATATATATATATATATATATATATATATATATATATATATATATATATATATATATATATATATATATATATATATATACTTTAGTTACATTTTCGTACTTTTATTCTAGTCACACACAAGGACTTTCTTGTAAGTTAGCAGTTACTAACAACTTGTTAAAAGCCTTAACAATCACCATTACATCACAGTCACAGCCACCTTTTTTAATTCTATTTTATCTTTTTTTCACGCTTGGGATGCTAGTCACTGTAAGGGCCGCCGGCAACCCTCACATGTGTGTGTGTGTTTCTGTGTGCGCAGGAACACACGCCACCGTAACTATCACTTATCCACGCGTGATGCTTCACGTGAGTTGCCGATGCACGCTTCGAGCCCGCGAGGAGAATCGGTGGTGTTGTCTGATCTCCGTCTTGTTAATATACTTAGTGACCTCCAGCCTTCTGCAGGCAACATACATCCACTCCTCTCTGCTGAGGTCCTCACTTAGTAGACATCACTTTTCGTGGGCTGAAATGATTCTTTCTCTACCTGTTCAAGCCGCTGTATAGAGAGGGGACGGAACTCTTATCCTGCCGCCTCTGGTCTCGTCTTGAGCTGTGCTACGTTACATCTGTGCTACTGTCACGACCCCACACCAGGTGATCTTTAACCTTGTTCTATGTAACCTCCCCACAGTGTTGGCCTAAGGGCTGTGTTGTTGCTATACTTGAACTACTATGGTGAGGTTTAATAGCCGGTTATATCACTTACGTGTTTGGGGAAGTTCATTATTGATGTTTGTTACACCTTTGTGGTGATTGTGTGCACAGTGTTTCCTCGGTTGCCCTGATTGACTCCCGTGTATACGACTCCGCACCAGGTAAGTCTAACCTTTTCAATCATTCCTCTCCCGTGATTATTCGTGCTCTTTTCTTAGCTGCCTGTAATGTGATTACTATTTAGGTTGTGTCATTTGTGTGGAGAGGATGCTGGACGGTTAGACTACTGTACGTGTTGGAGGAGTTATGTTTGTGTTATTAACTTGTTTAATAAACCTAAGGTTAAGTTAGCAAGTGTTTGCCTTCCCGCTTCCTGAGATACCTATCATTTTCTATCCTGAACCTTCGGCATTGGAGGCGAACGTAGCTCTCGCAATCTCTAAGCCTTTACAGTCACACAGTCACTTCCCCATGAGTAACCAGTTATAAGCTGTAAATTGTGGCTCAAATTCAGTTATTGGAAAATTGCGTGTAATGTTTTTTTTTTTTTTTCTAATGCAATCACACCCATTGACTCCACTACACCATTACTAATTACTATATAGCTGCAACTAACTCTATGCAACGCTAGTGTAGTGTCGCAATGGGTTAAAAAAAGTATTTTAGTAAATGGTAGTAGCTAATTACATAGTATTTGCTTATGAAAGCAACTAGTTCCTATCAGCGCTAGCTCATTGGTTCAATGACTGGAAATATTTGTCTACTCCACATGTGTAATACAATTTATACTTCAGAAACCAACTTGGGCCCGGATTCCTCAATCTTACCAGCCACGCCTCCGGTATCTCTCGCATTTACCGGAGCGCTACCAGAGCTGCGGCATCTTTCAAACACGGCATTCATCACCGGCATGGTAACGCTCCGGTAACTCGCACCCTAGCAACGATTGGTTGGGCTGGACAGCCAATCACGTGCGACCTTTGATGCTGTATTTCACGTGTCGTTTGATACTAAATCACAGACCTCAAAATCAGACATGTGTATTGTACAGGCGTAAATACTGCCTTAAAACAAATAATTAGCGTGGTGATCCCTCAATTAGATGCGTTTTTTACGAATGAATGCACGTTACTTGTATATTTATTCTTGAAATAAAAATATACTCGCTTATGTAGCCTATTCTGAACATTTTTGTGTTACCTTCATAGTTTTCCGTCGCCAACACCTGCTGCGTGCCTCGCTATCACAAGATTGGGTATTACTCTAGTGTTTGCCCACACTCACCCCTCGCAACCAAAACTGTCTAGGGGGCCATTGTCATCACGCCTCACTGGTGCAGCCAAGCAATGGGCGTGGGCGTGGGAAGCTGTGGCTGCTGAGGTGAATGGCGTGATGAGTGGCTTCGTGAGTAGTGTGGAGGAGGTCAGAGCAAAATTTTACATTACACTCCACAACAAGAATATTGGAGACTTGAGACGGGAGGTGACTGTCACAGACAGAACACTATTCCCTCTGCAGTGTTTTAACAAGCAGGGAAAAGTCATGTGGTGGACAGTTCCATGAGACGGGAGGTGACTGTCACAGACAGAACACTATTCCTCTGCAGTGTTTTAACAAGCAGGGAAAAGTCATGTGGTGGACAGTTCCATGAGACGGGAGGTGACTGTCACAGACAGAACACTATTCCCTCTGCAGTGTTTTAACAAGCAGGGAAAAGTCATGTGGTGGACAGTTCCATGAGACGGGAGGTGACTGTCACAGACAGAACACTATTCCCTCTGCAGTGTTTTAACAAGCAGGGAAAAGTCATGTGGTGGACAGTTCCACAGACTTACATACTATAGAGTGCGGCCTGCAAGTGAAGCCGCCTGAGGCCGTGCACGGGTCTGCCCAGCTCATCCCAAACCGACGACTTCACACACCTCACTCCCACCCCGTTTCCTGACCCCAACATTCATTTGTGAGAAAAATGTAGACCACCATCATCTTCCTGAGAAAATTCTGCATCACACTAACATAAAATTGTAACAATAATGTGTAAATACACATACGAAAATCAAAGTTAAATGAATAGGGAGTACACATTTTCTTGCATTTATTTCTCTTCAACTCCTTCGTACTCAGCTGTTTTTCGTCACATCGCTTCTATAAGCCCAGATCCTAGATCTGCATGCTTTTCTGCTTCTGATGGTGTAGGGCACATCACGAGGTAAAAAATATATAGGCTCAAAATCGCCTCCGAACATGAGCCGCGGCAGTGTCTAAGCACTTACCACGCCTGCGGTAACTCAGTTACGGGTGCTCCGAGCCGCGGTAACTTTTGGCCTTACCACAGCTCCGGTAAGTGGTTGATGAATGCCGATTTATCGGGTGGGCGGAGATACCGCGAGACTTACCAGACAGATGTCCGGTAAATGGTTTGATGAATCCCGCCCCTGGCAGGGTAATACTGGAAACCCTGAACCTGTTGTGTTATTTGGCGTGAACTGTTCAGACCAGCAGACCTGTACACTCTCACAAAGCTTTTTAGCCGTAATTAAGAGTTGCTGGAAGGCTGAATCAGACATACAGTACCACCATGCCCGCTGAACGACACTCTGTACGAGTTGTATTTATATGTACAGAGTGTCGTTCAGCGAGGATGGTGGTACTGTGTGTCTGATTCAGCTTTCCAGCAACTCTGTAAAAAAGCTTTGTGAGACTGTACAGGGCTACGCCTACCATTATCACCGATAATATCGCGATAACTTATCGCGATAACGCCTAACTATGGATAGGAAGGGATGGGATGGGATAGAAAGGGATGGGAAGGGAGGGGAAGGGATGGGAAAGGAAGGGAAGGGAAGGGATGGGAAAGGAAAGGAAGGGATAGGAAGGGAAGGGAAGGAAAGGGAAGGGATAGGAAGGTTAGGCAAGGGAAGGGAAAGGATGGGATGGTAAGGGAAGGGAAGGGAAGGGATGGGAAAGGATAGGAAGGGATAGGAAGGGAAGGGAAGGCAAGGGAAGGGAAATGAAGGGAATGGAAGGGAAGGAATGGGAAAGGAAAGGAAGGGAAGGGAAGGTTAGGCAAGGGAAGGGATAGGAAGGGATGGGATAGGAAATGAAGGGAAGGAAGGGGAAGGGAAGGCAAGGGAAGGGATAGGAAGGGATAGGAAGGGATGGGAGAAGAAATGAAGGGAAGGGATAGGAAGGAAAGGGAAGGGAAGGGATAGGATGGTAAGGGAAGGGATAGGAAGGGAAAGAAAGGGAAAGGAAGGGAAGGGAAGGGAAAGGAAGGGAAGGGATAGGATGATAAGGGAAGGGATAGGAATGGAAAGGAAGGGAAGGGAAGGGAAGGGAAGGTATAGGATGATAAGTGAAGGGATAGGAAGGAAAGGAAGGAAGGGAAGGAAGGGATAGGATGATAGGAAGGGAAGGAAGGAAGGGAAGGAAGGAAGGAAGGATAGGATGGTAAGGGAAGGGAAGGGAAGGGATGGGAAGGGAACGGAAATGAAGGGAAGGGAAGGGAAGGGAAATTAAGGGAAGGGAAGGGAAGGGAAGGGAAAGAAATCACACAAGGTTCTTAATTAAAAGCAATATATATATTTATTAATTAAGTTACTCAATATATTTACAAGCAATTTTTATACAAGGGGATATTGACTTAACTCTCTCTCTCTCTCTCTCTCTCTCTCTCTCTCTCTCTCTCTCTCTCTCTCTCTCTCTCTCTCTCTCTCTCTCTCTCTCTCTCTCTCTCTCTCTCTCTCTCTCTCTCTCTCTCTCTCTCTTTTATTATAACTTTTCTCATCTTTTCTCCTACAAAATACCTCAGTATTATTTTGTTTCTACTCTTTTCTCTTACCGTCCTCTTATAAAACGTTTTCTCGTATTTCTCCTCGTGTTATCCGCTTCTCTCTATCTCCTCTCGTTCTCTCTCTATCTCCATTTTTATTACAACTTTTCTCATCTTTTCTCCTACAAAATACCTCAATCCATCCAATTTCCTCTTTATTTCTCCTCTTTCCTCTTGTTTATCCTCTTTTCTCTTACCGTCTTCTTATAGAACTTTTTCTCCTCTTTCTCCTCGTGTTATTCGTTTCTCTTTATCTTCTCTTGTTCTCTCTCTATTTCCATTTTTATTATAACTTTTCTCATCTTTTCTCCTACAAAATACCTCAATCCATCCAATTTTCCTCTTTATTTCTCCTTTTTCCTCTTGTTTCTCCTCTTTCTCTTACCGTCCTCTTATAGAAATGTTTATCTTCTTTCTCCTCATGCTAACCGTTTTTCTCTATCTTCTCTGGTTCTCTCTCTATCTCTATTTTTATTACAACTTTTCTAATTTTTTCTCCGACAAAACACTTAAGTCCATCTACTTTCCTCCTTATTTCTCCTCTTTCATCTTCTTTCTACTCTTTCCTTTACCATTCTCTTATAGAACTTTTTCTCTTCTTTCTCCTCCTGTTCTCCTCTTCTCTCTATCTTCTCTCATTCTCTCTCTATCTTCATTTTTATTATAACTTTTCTCATTTTTTCTCCTACAAAATACCTCACGCCATCATAGTTTCCTCTTTTTTTTTCCTCTTTCCTCTTGCTTCTCCTCTTTTTTCTTACCGTCCTCTTATAGAACTTTTTCTCTTCTTTCTCCTTGTGTTATCCGGTTCTCTCTATCTCCTCTCGTTCTCTCTCTATTTCCATTTTTATTATAACTTTTCTCATCTTTCCTCCTACAAAACACCTAAGTCCTTCCTCTTATCCTCTTTATTTCTCCTCTTTCCTCTTGTTTCTCCTCTTTTCTCTTTCCGTTCTCTTATAGAACAATCTTTCTTCTTTCTCCTCGTGTTATCCGCTTCTCTCTATCTCTTCTTGTTCTCTCTCTTTCTCCATTTTTATTACACCTTTTCTCATCTATTCTCCTACAAAATACCTCAATCCATCCATTTTCTTTTTATTTCTCCTCTTTCCTCTTGTTTCTCTTCTTTTCTCTTACCGTCTTCTTGTAGAACGTTTTCTCTTCTTTCTCCTCGTGTTATCCGCTTCTCTCTATCTCCTCTCGTTCTCTCTCTATCTCCATTTTTATTATAACTTTTCTCATCTTTTCTCCTACAAAATAGCTCACGCCATCATAGTTTCCTCTTTCTTTCTCCTCTTTCCTCTTGTTTCTTCTTTTTTCTTACCGTCCTCTTATATAACTTTTTCTCTTCTTTCTCCTCGTGTTATCCGGTTCTCTCTATCTTCTCTCGTTCTCTCTCTATCTCCATTTTTATTATAACTTTTCTCATCTTTGCTCCTACAAAACACCTAAGTCCTTCCTCTTATCCTCTTTATTTCTCCTCTTTCCTCTTGTTTCTCCTCTTTTCTCTTTCCGTTCTCTTATAGAACAATCTCTCTTCTTTCTCCTCGTGTTATCCGCTTCTCTCTATCTCCTCTTGTTCTCTCTCTATCTCCATTTTTATTACAACTTTTCTCATCTATTCTCCTACAAAATACCTCAATCCATCCTCTTTTCTTCTTTATTTCTCCTCTTTCGTCTTGTTTCTCCTCTTTTCTCTTACCGTCCTCTTGTAGAACATTTCCTCTTCTTTCTCCTCGTGTTATCTGTTTCTCTCTATCTCCTCTCGTTCTCTCCCTATCTCTATTTTTATTATAACTTTTCTCATCTTTTCTCTTACAAAATACCTCACGCCATCATAGTTTCCTCTTTCTTTCTCCTCTTTCCTCTTGTTTCGCCTCTTTTCTTTTACCGTCTGCTTATATAACTTTTTCTCTTCTTTCTCTTCGTGGTATCCGCTTCTCTCTATCTTCTCTTGTTCTCTCTCTATCTCCATTTTTATTACAACTTTTCTCATATATTCTCCTACAAAAAAACTCTATCCATCCTCTTTTCCTCTTTATTTCTCCTCTTTTGTCTTGTTTCTCCTCTTTTCTCCTACCGTTCTCTTATAGAACATTTACTCGTCTTTCTCCTCGTGCTACCCGTTTCTCTCTACCTCTTCTCGTTCGCTCTCTATCTTCATTTTTATTATAACTTTTCTCATCTTTTCTCCTAGAAAACACCTCAATCCATCCACTTTTCCTCTTTATTTCTCCTCTTTCCTCTCGTTTCACCTCTTTCTGTTACAGTCCTCTTATAGAACGTTTTATTTCCTTTATCCTCGTTTCATCCGCCTCTCTCTATCTCCTCTCGTTCTCTCTCTATTTCCATTTTTATTTAAACTTTTCTCATTTTTTCTCCGACAAAACACTTAAGTCTATTCTCATTTCCTCCTTATTTCTACTCTTTCATCTTGTTTCTACTATTTTCTCTTACAGACTTTTATAGAACTTTTTATTTTCTTTCTCCTCGTTTTATCCGCTTCTCTCTATCTCCTCTCGTTCTGTTTCTATCTCTAATTTTATTATAACTTTTCTCATCTTTTCTCTTACAAAATACCTCACGCCATCATAGTTTCCTCTTTCTTTCTCCTCTTTCGTCTTGTTTCTCCTATTTTCTCTTACCGTCTTCTTTATGAACATTTTCTCTTCTTTCTCCTCGTGTTATCCGCTTCTCTCTATCTCCTCTTGTTCTCTCTCTATCTCTATTTTTATTATAACTTTTCTTATCTTTTCTCTTACAAAATACCTCACGCCATCCATTTTCCTCCTTATTTCTACTCTTTCATCTTGTTTTTCCTCTTTTCTCTTTACTTCTTCTTATATAACTTCTCCTTTTCTTTCTCCTCGTTTTATCCGCTTCTCTCTATCTCTCTCGTTCTCTCTCTATTTCCATTTTTATTTCAACTTTTCTCATTTTTTCTCCGACAAAACACTTAAGTCCATCCTCTTTTCCTCCTTGTTTCTCCTCTTTCATCTTGTTTCTCCTCTTTCTTTTACTGTCGTCTTATAGAACTGTTTCTCTTCTTTCTTCTCGTGTTATCCGCTTTTCTCTATTTCTTCTCGTTCTCTCTCTATCTCCATTTTTATTATAGCTTTTCTCATCTTTTCCCCTACAAAATACCTCACGCCATCATAGTTTCCTCTTTCTTTGTCCTCTTTCCTCTTGTTTCTTATAGAACTGTTTCTCTTCTTTCTTCTCGTGTTATCCGTTTCTCTCTATTTCTTCTCGTTCTCTCTTTATCTCCATTTTTATTATAACTTTTCTCATAATTTCTCCTTCAAAACACTTAAGTCTATCCACTTTTCCTCTTTATTTCTCCTATTTCTTCCATCTCCTCTTCCTCCTCTTTACGTTCTCTTATAGAACAATCTCTCTTCTGTCTCCTCGTGTTATCCGCTTCTCTCTATCTCCTCTCGTTCTCTCTCTATCTCGATTTTTATTATAACTTTTCCCATCTTTCCTCCTACAAAACACATAAGTCCTTACTCTAATCCTCTTTATTTCTCCTCTTTCCTCTTGTTTCTCTGTTTTCTCTTTCCGTTCTCTTATAGAACAAATCTCTCCTCTTTCTCCTCGTGGTATCCACTTCTCTCTATCTCCTCTTGTTCTCTCTCTATCTCCCTTTTTATAACAACTTTTCTCATCTATTCTCCTTCAAAACACCTAAGTCCTTCCTCTTATCCTCTTTATTTCTCCTCTTTCCTCTTGTTTCATCTCTTTTCTCTTTCGATTTTCTTATAGAACAATCTCTCTTCTTTCTCCTCGTGTTATCCGCTTCTCTCTATCTCCTCTTGTTCTCTCTCTATCTCCATTTTTATTACAACTTTTTTCATCTTTTCTTCTATAAAATACCTCAATCTATCCAATTTTCCTCTTTATTTCTCCTCTTTCCTCTTGTTTCTCCTCTTTTCTTTTACCGTTCTCTTATAGAACTGTTTCTCGTCTTTCTCCTCGTGGTATTCGCTTCTCTCTATCTCCTCTCGTTCTCTCTCTATCTCTATTTTTATTACAACTTTTCTAATTTTTTCTCCGACAAAACACTTAAGTCCATCCTAATTTCCTCCTTATTTCTCCTCTTTCTTCTTGTTTCTACTCTTTTCTTTTACCGTCCTCTTATATAACTTTTTCTCTTCTTTCTCCTCCTGTTATCCGCTTCTCTCTATCTCATGTCGTTCTCTCTCTATCTCTATTTTTAATATAACTTTTATCATCTTTTCTCCTACAAAATACCTCACGCCATCATAGTTTCCTCATTCTTTCTCCTCTTTCCTCTTGTTTCTCCTATTTTCTCTTACCGTCCTCTTATAGAACTTTATCTCGTCTTTCTCCTCGTGTTACCCGTTTCTCTCTACCTTCTCTCGTTCTCTCTCTATCTCTATTTTTATTACAACTTTTCTCATTTTTTCTCCGACAAAACACTTAAGCCTATCCTCTTTTCCTCCTTATTTCTCCTCTTTCATCTTGTTTCTACTCTTTCCTTTTACCGTCTTCTTATATACAATTTTCTGGTCTTTCTCATCCTGTTATCCGCTTCTCTCTATCTTCTCTCGTTCTCTCTTCTTATAGAACAATCTTTCTTCTTTCTCCTCGTGTTATCCGGTTCTCTCTATCTCCTCTCGTTCTCTCTCTATCTCCATTTTTATCATAACTTTTCTCATCTTTCCTCTTACAAAACACCTAAGTCCTTCCTCTTATCCTCTTTATTTATCCTCTTTACTCTTGTTTCTCCTCTTTTCACTTTCCATTTTCTTATAGAACAATCTCTCCTCTTTCTCCTCGTGTTATCCTCTTCTCTCTATCTCCTCTTGTTCTCTCTCTATCTCCATTTTTATTACAACTTTTCTCATCTTTTCTCCTACAAAAATACCTCAATCCATCCAATTTTCCTCTTATTTCTCCTCTTTCCTCTTGTTCCTACTCTTTTCTTTTACCGTTGTCTTATATAACTGTTTTTCGTCTTTCTCCTTGTGTTATCCGCTTCTCTCTATCTCCTCTCGTTCTCTCTCTATCTCTATTTTTATTATAACTTTTATCATCTTTTCTCCTACAAAATACCTCAAGCCATCATAGTTTCCTCTTTCTTTCTCCTCTTTCCTCTTGTTTCTCCTCTTTTCTCTTACCGTCCTCTTATAGAACTTTATCTCGTCTTTCTTCTCGTGTTATCCGTTTCTCTCTATCTTCTCTTGTTCTCTTTCCATCTCTATTTTTATTACAACTTTTCTCATTTTTTCTCCGACAAAACACTTAAGTCTATCCTTTTTTCCTCCTTATTTCTCCTCTTTCATCTTGTTTCTACTCTTTTCTCTTACCGTCTTCTTATATAATATTTTCTGGTCTTTCTCATCCTGTTATCCGCTTCTCTCTATCTTCTCTCGTTCTCTCCCTATCTCTATTTTTATTATAACTTTTCTCATCTTTTCTCCTACAAAATACCTAACACCATCATAGTTTCCTCCTTCTTTCTCCTCTTTCCTCTTGTTTCTCCTCTTATAGAACATTTTCTCGTCTTTCTCCTCGTGCTATCCGTTTCTCTATATCTTCTCTCGTTCTATCTCTATTTTCATTTTTATTGTAACTTTTCTCATCTTTTCTCCTAGAAAATACCTCAATCCATCCAATTATCCTCTTTATTTCTCCTCTTTCCTCTTGTTTCTCTTCTTTCTCCTACCGTTATCTTATAGAACTTTCTCTCTTCTTTCTCTTCGTGCTATCCGTTTCTCTTTATCTCCTCTTGTTCTCTCTCTATCTCTATTTTTATTATAACTTTTCTTTTAAATTCTTCTACAAAACACTTAAGTCAATCCTATTTTCCTCTTTATTTCTCCTATTTCTTCCTCCTCCTCTTCCTCCTCTTTCCGTCAACTTACAGAACCTCTTTTCTCTTTCCGTTTTCTTATAGAACAATCTCTCCTATTTCTCCTCGTGTTATCCGCTTCTCTCTATCTCCTCTTGTTCTCTCTCTATCTCCATTTTTATTACAACTTTTCTCATCTATTCTCCTACAAAATACCTCAATCCATCCTTTTTCCTCTTTATTTCTCCTCTTTTTACTTGTTTCTCCTCTTTTCTCTTACCGTCCTCTTATAGAACTTTATCTCTTCTTTCTCCTCGTGTTATCTGTTTCTCTCTATCTCATCTCGTTCTCTCTCTATCTCCATTTTTATTATAACTTTTCTCATCTTTTCTAATACAAAATACCTCAATCCATCCAATTTTCCTCTTTATTTCTCCTCTTTCCTCTTGTTTCTCCTCTTTATCTTACCGTCGTCTTATAAAACTCTTGGTTG
This sequence comes from Eriocheir sinensis, assembly GCF_024679095.1. NCBI lineage: Eukaryota > Metazoa > Arthropoda > Malacostraca > Decapoda > Varunidae > Eriocheir > Eriocheir sinensis. The sequence continues at coordinate 606,239 of NW_026110363.1, read as the reverse complement.
TCTTTCTCCTCGTTTTATCCGTTTCTCTCTATCTCCTCTCGTTCTCTCTCTATCTCCATTTTTATTACAACTTTTCTAATTTTTTCTCCAACAAAACACTTAAGTCCATCCTCTTTTCCTCCTTATTTCTCCCCTTTCATCTTGTTTTTACTCTTTCCTCTTACCGTCTTCTTCTAGAACTTTTTCTCTTCTTTCTCCTCGTGTTATCCGCTTCTCTCTATCTCCTTTCGTTCTCTCTCAATCTCTATTTTTTATTATAACTTTTCTAATTTTTTCTCCGACAAAATACTTAAGTCCATCCTCATTTCCTCTTTATTTCTCCTCTTTCCTCTTGTTTCTACTCTTTTCTTTTACCGATCTCTTATAGTCCTTTTTCTCTTCTTTCTCCTCCTGTTATCCGCTTCTCTCTATCTCTTCTCGTTCTCTCTATACCTCTATTTTTATTACAACTTTTCTCATTTTTTCTCCGACAAAACACTTAAGTCCATCCTCTTTTCCTCTTTATTTCTCCTCTTTCATCTTGCTTCTACTCTTTCCTCTTACCGTCCTCTTATAGAACGTTTCCTCTTCTTTCTCCTCGTGTTCTCCGCTTCTCTCTATCTAGTTAGTCTTAGGATAGTCTTGTTAGTAGTATTCAACACCCAACATAAGCTATTTCTACTACTACTACTACTACTACTACTACTACTACTACTACTACTACATCTGAGGGGGTTAGGAATAGTCTAGTTAGTCTTAGGATAGTCTTGTTAGTAGTATTCAACACCCAATATAAGCTATTTCTACTACTACTACTACTACTACTACTACTACTACTACTACTGCTACATCTGGGAGGGTTAAAAATAGTCTAGTTAGTCTTAGAATAGGCTTGTTACTAGTATTCAACACCCTACATACCCAACATAAGCTATTTCTACTACTACTACTACTACTACTACTACTACTACTACTACTACTACTACTACTACTACTACTACTACAACTACTACTACTTACCCAACACACACTTCGGTTCTCCACCCAACCACTCGCCCAGCTCGCCACACGACCTCCGGAAGCTACCCCCGACCAGCCTGTGTTCCGGTAGACAGTGATATTCGACCAGGCTACCGTATTCCAGGGTCTGGTTGAGTCGGACTATCCTACCATTATCCAAGCCTTGTGGTAGGTCGCAGGTCACATCTGGAAGGGTTAGGAATAGTCTGGTTAGTCTTAGGATAGTCTTGTTAGTAGTATTCAACACCCAACATAAGATATTTCTATTACTACTACTACTACTACTACTACTACTACTACTACTACTACTACTGCTACATCTGGGAGGGTTAAAAATAGTCTAGTTAGTCTTAGGATAGTCTTGTTACTAGTATTCAACACCCTACATAAGCTATTTCTACTACTACTACTACTACTACTACTACTACTACTACTACTACTACTACTACATCTGGGAGGGTTAAAAATAGTCTAGTTAGTCTTAGGATAGTCTTATTACTAGTATTCAACACCCTACATAAGCTATTTCTACTACTACTACTACTACTACTACTACTACTACTACTACTACTACTACTACTACTACTACTATTACTACTGCTACTACTACATCTGGGAGGGTTAAAAATAATCTAGTTAGTCTTAGGATAGTCGTGTTAGTAGTATTCAACACCCTACATAAGCTATTTCTACTACTACTACTACTACTACTACTACTACTGAGGGGGTTAGGAATAGTCTAGTTAGTCTTAGGATAGTCTTGTTAGTAGTATTCAACACCCTACATAAGCTATTTATACTACTACTACTACTACCACTACTACTACTACTACTACTACTACTACTACTACTACTACTGCTACATCTGAGGGGGTTAGGAATAGTCTAGTTAGTCTTAGGATAGTCTTGTTACTAGTATTCAACACCCTACATAAGCTATTTCTACTACTACTACTACTACTACTACTACTACTACTACTACTACTACTACTACTACTGCTTCATCTGGGAGGGGTAAAAATAGTCTAGTTAGTCTTAGAATAGTCTTGTTACTAGTATTCAACACCCTACATAAGCTATTTTTACTACTACTACTACTACTACTACTACTACTACTGCTACATCTGGGAGGGTTAAAAATAGTCTAGTTAGTCTTAGGATAGTCTTTTTAGTAGTATTCAACACCCAACATGAGCTATTTCTACTACTACTACTACTACTACATCTGAGGGGTATTAGGAATAGTCTAGTTAGTCTTAGGATAGTCTTGTTAGTAGTATTCAACACCCAACATGAGCTATTTCTACTACTACTACTACTACTACTACTACTACTACATCTGAGGGGTATTAGGAATAGTCTAGTTAGTCTTAGGATCGTCTTATTACTACTATTTAACACCCTACATGAGCTACTACAATCACCTACTTACTGGAACTACTACTACTACTACTATTACTTACATTCACAGCGCGGTTGACTGCCACTCCAGATACCATTACTACCACATTTCCGCTGACTATTCCCGACTATCCTCCTCCCCTTCTCGCAGGAATAGTCCGCTGTAGCCTCCACTCGGCCACTATCCTCCACTACCACACTTAAGGCAGTAGTCAGCGTTGTAGTGAGGTTGGGACACCGGATTTCTGTAGGGGAGAGAATAGTATTAGTAGTAGTATAAGCAGTAGTAGTAGTAGTAGTAGTAGTAGTGGCCTTGTGGGGTGTCGAATAGTCGGATAACAGGCCTTCTAAACACCGTGGGGATAGTCTAAAGTGTCCAGGGATAGTAGTAGTAGTAGTAGTAGTAGTAGTAGTAGTAGTAGTGTCCTTGTGTGTGTGTGTGTGTGTGAGAGAGAGAGAGAGAGAGAGAGAGAGAGAGAGAGATTTTTGGACACTCTCTCTCTCTCTCTACTAGAGAGAGAGAGAGAGAGAGAGAGAGAGAGAGAGAGAGAGAGAGAGAGAGAGAGACTAGCTAACTATTCAATGGACACTCTCTCTCTCTCTCTCTCTCTCTCTCTCTCTCTCTCTCTCTAGTAGAGAGAGAGAGAGAGAGAGAGAGAGAGAGAGAGTCAAAATCTCTCTCTCTCTCTCTCTCTCTCTCTCTCTCTCTCTCTCTCTCTCTCTCTCTCTCTCTCTCTCTTTTTTTTTTATTTAAACATGTTCAGTACATTAGTACATGGCAGTATTATTTGTCTATGCTAAAGTTCCCCCGACCGTTGGGGAGCTATTTAAAAGCTTCTGCCGATTATAGTTTACAATTATATACATGTTTACGGTGGGTGTAGGAGTAGCCACCTGTGGGACGCAACCTTCATCTGCTGAGTGGACAGTTGTGTCACATCCACATCAGCAGTGAGGTTGTTCCACCACACCACCGCTGCGATGGAGAAGGCACGTTGGTGGGTGCTGGAGCGGGCCATTGGCACTTCCAGGAGGGAGGCGTTGCTCAGCACCGTTCTCGTGCTGCGCTCAGACCTCCTCCAGGTAGCCCTCAGGTCCGTCAGGTGGGGCACTAGGCCCACTTGTGCCTTGTGTAGCACCGTCAGGGCAGCGACGCGGCGACGGTGCTCCAGGCTATTCAGCTGGTTCGTGGCTGGTCTTGCCCTTCCTTCGTGTGGGTGTTGTTGTTGTTGTTGTCGCTGTGTCTCCCACTGGCTCGGTTGGTGGTGCTGGGTGCCGTTGATGAGGCGTTCAGCCCTCCTCTGCACCTTGTCCAGCAGGTTGAGGTGGCAGCGGGCGCTGGCCATCCAGGTGAGCGGTGCATACTCCATCACTGGACGGACTTGTGCCTTATAGAGGGTGTTCAGGCCTTCAGCATCGAGGAGGTTCTTCATGCGGCGCAGGAGGTTCACCTTCTGGGAGGCTTTTTGCGCAACCCTTTCAAGGTGACGGTCAAACCGCAGCTGGGAGTCCACCTCCACGCCCAGGATGTCGACGCTGGACTGCAGAGGGATGGTGTCGTTCCCGAATCTCAGTCTGCCGTGGAGTTGCCTCGCGTCCTCCCGAGAACGTGATATTACCATGGCCTGGGTTTTGTCAGGGGCAAACCTGACTTGCCACCTCTTTCCCCAGGCCATTATGTCTGCCAACTGTCTGTTGACGGACTCTATCACGTCCTGGGCTTCCTCCCTCTTGTATGTTCTGGAGAGGGTGCAGTCGTCGGCGTAAGCGCTTGCTGCCGGGATGGTTTGCAGGAGGTCGTTAAAGTATATGTTCCACAGAATAGGTCCAAGGACGGACCCATGTGGAACGGAGGCCTCCACCGGGAAGCTGGTCGAGGTGCTTCCGTTGACTGCTACGTGGAGGCTCCTGCCTAACAGGTAGTTTGAGAGCAGGCGCAGCAGGTCCCCCGTGATGCCTAGTTGCTGTAGCTTCGCCGTCAGACCGCGGTGCCAAACGGAGTCGAACGCGCCAGCTATATCCAGGGCAATCACGAGGGGTGGCCGTCATCAAGGGCGTCATGCCAGGACTTTGAGAGGAGAAGGAGGAGGTCTGAGGTAGAGCGGCCCTTCCGAAAACCAAACTGCTTCGGTGACTGCAGGTGGTTTTCCTCGAGGAAGGATGTCAATTGCTCCCCGATGATCCTCTCAAATATCTTGCTGATGATTGGAAGGAGTGATATTGGCCTGTAATTGCCTGGCTCGGACCTGGATTTTTTCTTGTGTACGGGTGTGACTCTGGCCTCCTTCCACTGTGCAGGCCACACCCCGCTCTGCAGGCATCGCCGGAAGATCTGGGCGAGGGGGCTGGTGAGCTCATCGGAGCATCGCCGCAGTAAGTATGGACTCACGCTGTCAGGGCCTGGCGCCTTCCTGGTGTTGACGCCCCTCAGATGTCTCCTGACAGCGTCCTCAGAGATTAGCACATTCTCTAGTCTTGAGGCGATGAGTTGGGGGAGGGTGGGCGGCTGCCTGTCTGGCTCCTGGGTTGTCATCTTTTGACTGAAGTGACAGGCCAGCAGGTCAGCCTTTTCCCGGCTGGTGATGGCCAGGTCTCCGTCAGGTTTCCTCAGGGGCGGGATACGTTCCTGGGGGGTAAGGCCTTGCTGTTCCTTCACCAGCCCCCACCACTGTTTCGGGTCGGTTTGGTTAGAGGACAGCTTTCTCCTCCTGTCGGCATCCCACCTTTCTTTTGCCCACTTTGCTGTCCTCGTCATATTTTTGCAGGCTCGTCTGTGTTGGGCCTTATTTTCCTGCGTGGGGTGTCTTTTATATCTTGTCCAAGCCTTGTGTTTCCTTTCGGCTGCAATACGGCACCTGTACCCGAACCAAGGCTGGTCTTTTGGGCTGGATGAGTAGGTGCGGTGGGGGACGTGTTGCTGCTGGACGGTTTTGAGGACAGTGGTGAGGGCGGAGACGTCATGTTGTGGGTCACCGTTAAGGACTGTGCCCCAAGCAGTCGCTGCCAGGGCCTGCCTTGCAGCCGTCCAGTCCGCGCGGTCCCACAGCCAGATGACTCGCTGGTGTTCCTCTTCACGCGCTGGGGCCAGGCTGATGGTGGGGAGTATGGCATTGTGGTCGGAACTGCCCACACGGTCTAGTGGGCAGCACAGCACGCAGTCACTCGGCAGGTCTGTGAGCACAGGGTCCAGGGAGCCTCCTCGCTGATGTGTCGGGAACTCAACATGGTTGTGCAATCCATGCACCGCTGTGAGCTCGGTGAAGGCCCTCGTCACCAGGTGTTGATTTAGGTCGCCCACAACCATCGCGTACTGACAGCTGTGGGCGATGGTTGTGGGCGACCTAAATCAACACCTGGTGGCGAGGGCCTTCACCGAGCTCACAGCTCTCTCTCTCTCTCTCTCTCTCTCTCTCTCTCTCTCTCTCTCTCTCTCTCTCTCTCTCTCTCTCTCTCTCTCTCTCTCTCTCTCTCTCTCTCTCTCTCTCTCTCTCACACAGAGACACTACTACTACTACTACTACTACTACTACTACTACT